>NC_142802.1:32923207-32978207 GCF_049724085.1 Artemia sp. Qi Xiang Cuo | reverse complement strand
AATGCGCGAAATTCAGGCACAGATATTAAAACTCGGGTTAATCTACAGAATTTAAACTTTGTTCTTTTCAAGCCTTTTTTCTCATATTTTTTATTATTTTTACGGATCGAGTTCAGAAGGACATTTGAGATGAATTTTTATTTTTAATGCATATTTGAAAAAATTAAATAAAGTTATTATTTGAAACGACAGCCACTCATGTAAATTTGGGGTTATGAGAGAATACACTCTTTTGGGGGGGAGGGGACAAATGTTTATTCACATAGTACTAAGTTAGCTCTGATCAGCAACAAACACGATAAATCTGAGCGCACCCCTGCTACAGTCTAGGGGGATGATCCAAGGGCCCATTGCGTACCTTCCAATGTCCTTCTTTTTCAAAATTAGCTGATGGAAATATTAAACAATTTAGGTGAATTATGAAAACTATAATATTTTTCTTAGGGAGGAGAGGGATGATCCGAGGGTTCATTGGGTACATTCTTATGCCCTTATTTTTCAAAATTAGCTGGTGGAAACATTAAACAATGTAGGCGACTGATGAACACATTAATATTTTTTTTAGGGATGTGGAGGATGATCCGAGGGCTCATTGGGTACATTCCTATGTCCTTCTTTTTCAAAATTAGCTGGTGGAAATGATAAAAAATGCAGACAATTTATGAAAACTTTAATATGATTTTAGGGAGGTGGGGGATGATCCAACGGCACATTGGGTACATTCATGTGCCATTCTTTTTCAAAATTAGCTGATGGAAATATTAAACAATATAGGCGACTTATGAAAACTATATTTTTAATAGTTGAAAGTGATTGGAGGGCAACTAGCCCCCCCACGCCCATCATTCCCCCAAACAGATCCAATCAAAAACTTTGAGATAGCCATTTTGTTCAGAGTAGTTGATTTCTGGATAGAAAATAAGTTTTTCTAGGAGGACACTCCCCCACAAACCTCGGTGCGAGGGTTTTAAGTTATGCCCTGAGGGCATATAAGAACGACGTTGGCACAATGTTTCATTTATTATTTTTTCCTTTAGAGCAGGGCACTTCGTATCGAAGAAGTTGTCGTAGAATCTTCGAAAAGGGCTCATTCAATGGGAAATTGGAACACCCCTTCCACGTCCACCATTTCCCGAAACACATCTAATCAAAATTTTGAGATAGCCATTTTATTCAACGTAGTTTTAAGTTCTGTAATTTAGGTCTTTGAGAATAACAAAACCTCACAGCCCTCAGGGCAAGGATTGTAAGTTATGCCCTGGGGACATATAAGGTTTTATAGAACGCGTTGTCGTAGAAACTTCAAAAAGGGCTCATTCGATAAGAAATTGAAATAGCTAGTGTCCTTTTTAATAGTCGAAAGTAATTGGAAGGCAAATAACACCCCTTCCACGCTCACAATTTCCCCAAACACTTCGAAGCAGGACACTCCCCCCATAGTCTTCAGGGCAAGGATTATAAGTTATGCCCTGGGGGCATATAATTTTTTATTTAAATCTTTGTCGTAGAAACATGAAAAAGGGCTCATTCGATTGGAAATTCAAAGGTCTAGTGCCCTTTTTAATAGTCGAAAGTGATTTGAGGGCAACTAAGCCCCTTCTCTCGCCCACCTTTTCCCCAAACACATCCAATCAAAATTTTTAGATAGCCATTTTGTTCAGCGTTGTTGATTTCCAGATATGAATTATGTTATTGAGGAGGACACTCCCCCACAGCCCTCAGGGCAAAGGTTGTAAGTTATGCCCTGGGGGCATATAAGGTTTTTATAGATAGCGTAGTCATGGAAATTTCAAAAAGGGCTTCAGAGAATGAAATTTGCACTTTACTGAAAAAAATACAAATGAATGTGCATTGTCAGTTTAATATACATATACTGATATTTAATCATCAAAATGTTAGTATTATTTTATTTATTAAAGTTATAAAAGAAAAAATATTTATATTTTTTCAGTAAAGTGAAAAACTTTTTTCTGGCTTTGGGAAGGCATAGGGGTTTTGAGCCCTACTCATGTTAATTTCTGCTTGTTTTGAGTTTGACTTAGTTATTTATTGTAATTTCCGTTTGTTTTAGGTTTTAGTTACTTATCGATGCAGGTTTGTTGTAAATTTACGCTTCGTAGATTATTTGATTCTGGTTTTACTCATTTTTGGTTTAATCAAGTTCTTCATTCTTCTTTTTATAATTTGTTATGCGAGAAAAGTTTTGTTTTAATTAATTACAGGAGAAGAGCGACTATGTAATGCCTTTTTGTTTACGCTAAGACGTGAAACCAAGACCAGAGATGTTTTTGAGATTTTTTATGGGTCTGAGATACAACAATGGGACACTTATTTTATTTTTCCATTTTTTCAATTATAAAGTAAGGAGCTACATTAAGACCAAAAACGAACAGAAGTTATTTCGTATATGAGGAAGCAAATCTCTACTTAAGGCCTCGTTGTTAACACTAAGAGGTGATACCAAGACCAAAGGAGGTTTTTTTTTTAAAGATTTTTCGTAGGCCAGAGCTTTATTTTTCTAACAGCCATACAGTACCATGGGGGCAGCCGAATTAAAAACAAAACTAAGTAAAAAATGAAAAAATGTCACTACAAACATTATTTTTTAAACAGAAGAAATCACGACTAATACATGTATATCATCTTTATATCGTATTTTAGTAATATCACAAGTACATTTCTATTTTTATAAGTATATTTAATGCCATTTTTAAGACATGAATAAAAAGATGAAAAAATTTCTAAGTCCTCCCCCCCCCAAAAAAAAAGAAAAATATCTGTTAAGAAAACAAGTAAAAAAAGAAAAAATGTAAAAATCCCAACTAAAATATGTATATCATCTTTGTTTCGTATTTCAAGTGAATTTAGTATAATTTTAAGACATGAAAAAAAAAATCAAAATTCAAAAAGAACAGTTCTGATCACAATAAAAAAGTGAAGGGGAGGCAAAATTAGGGGGAGGGGCAATGGGCATCCTTGGAGGTGGTACATGGATGACCGTAAGTTCCGTCTAAAAAAAAGTGTTGATATAAGCGCTTATTCCCATGATTATGCTGGTACAAGTGGTTACACTATGCATATGTCAATATATGCGGTCAAGAAAAGTTCAATACTATATCATAAATTCAATTAGTTCATTTGAATTCAAATAAAAGGGTTTACGTAAGTTATTATTCCTCTGATTGAGCTAATTCTACTAGAACGCTTGAATTCAAATATAGCAGTTTACTTAACTGGTCATTGCTCTTATTCAGTGAAGGTTGAATATATTTTAATCATGTCCTGACAGTAATTTTTAAATGAGGGTTCGGCTGGAATATGCAAATTAGATTTAGGGTATTTGCAAATTTTGTACCTGTACGAGTATAGACAATATGTTCCTGTTGGAATATGCAAATGATGTGCCTTCCACCCCTGTTGACCCAAAACTACTGAGGGTGATTTAAATCAAACTTTGACAATGTCGACTGGACTTATATGCAAAAGGGGGGATTAGAAGACTAGCAACAACGAAGATCAAAACGAATTAAAAACGAATGTGAAGAATAAAGAAACTTGCGGTTATAAGACCAGCGAAAGAGAGAATCAGAACGTATAAAAAACATAAGTGAAGAACACAGACACTTGCGACTAGTAGACAAGCTTAAGAGAGAATAAGAATGTGTTAAAAACGAAAGTGAAAAACAAAGACGCTTGTGGTTATATAAAAAAAAAAAAAAACAATTGATGGCAAGACTCAGAACGCTTCAAAAATGAGAGTGCAGAAGAAAGATATATTAGGTTAGAAGAACAGCGTCGTCGCAATCATCGGCGCCAACAAGGTGTGGCACAAAATCATGTACAGTCACAAGACATGCGATAATGAGACCTTTAGAAAAAAAAGTGTCAAAAATTAACGCGAAGAGTAAAGAATTGTGCGATTAGAAGACAAGCAAAAGCGAAAATCAGAAGGAGTCAAAAATGAAAGGGAAGGAGAAATGAAGGCAAAAATGAAGTTAAAATGCTTATTACGTTTATTTACAACTGTTTACAGTTTTTTAAAAGGCTGATAGAGCAAAAAAGAAAATGATAAGTGCAAACTTGTAAATTAGTTGGCGTCGACCTCAGTGCTCCTGCTTTTAGTCCTGGTATGTTGTGCTGGCATTTCCTCGTGTTAAAAGACAACGTAGCTTAAAAGTTATGCTACTGCCTGAAAATAAATGGCGAACATTTAATGCTGTGTGGAACGAACCCCCGACAACTGCAAACAAAATATCTTATTTTTAGAATTATCCGTCTTTTTATATTAATTGAACGACTAATAGTTATGTATATATTTGTTTATAGATTTTTCCTCGAAATAGGTTTTAGCATTTTTTGTAGAAAGTGTTATAATATAATTTATATTATGAATATTATTTTTGGAATTTTTTTTTTAACTGACATATTGAGATATCTGGTCACAAAAACGTTCTGAAAAGGTCACAACTTTAATCAACGATTTATTTTTTTCCGGGGTGTTTGTATCGGAACAATGGTGACGTCATGACATCAAGAAGAGGCTCACATTATCTGAAGTTAGAAGACTAACGACAATAAAAATCCATACATACATATATACATATAAATATACGTATATATACATACATATATACATATACATATATATATGCATATATACATATGTATACACATACATATACATATATATACAAATGCATATATACATATATTTACATATACATACATGTATATATATATATATATATATATATATATATATATATATATATATATATATATATATATATATATATATATATATATATATATATATATATATATATATATATATATATATATATATATATATATATATATATATATATGTTCTTACATTTTACGTTTAAGTTGGGCTTTGTTTATTTAGATGGATCAAAATCTAACAAATATTATTTTTCAGGTGGAAATCAAGGGTTACTTTGATGTTAACGATTTAAAAGCATCTGCCATCGGTCAAATTGAGGTATTTCTCTTTCACGACTTTTCTTTTCTCTTTATTTAAATTTTCTCTTTCACGACTGGGTGTGGCAAAGTTACGGTTCAAAAAACAAAACAAAGAATATGTTTACATGTTAAAATAAATTATTCTTAGTTGATTATAGTTCTTCTTTTGATACAATGGCGTTACTAGCGTTAGACTTTGCTCTAAGAAACATAGCAAAGACTAAACAGGAACACAGATAGAAGCAGAACAGGAAAGGTAACTGAAGCTCTCACAGACTTAAACTGTGCAGATGATTTGATTATCCTAGATAAAAATGTTAGCGATATAAATGAAGTTTTGTGGCTTTTGAAAGTTCAGGCTGAGATTATATGCTCGGTAATTAATGTTTACATCGCTTAGACCGGGAATGAATGAAGATAAAGAAGTAGTGCTACATAAAAAAATAAATCAAGAAGATATTTCCAATTACCCGAGTAGGATAATTAGTACAGATGAGTGATGAAATAAAGGTGCAAAACCTAGAATAGCCAAGGTGTAAGGTGTTTTTATTTTTAAAGGTAAAAAAGTACGGAAAATTAGGAGGATATGTCGATGAATTAAGCTTACGATTAATATATTTGAGGTCAAAACAATGCGGGTAATCAATTGTTCTGGTGAAATTTAATATTTGGAAGATATATGGTTTCCAGTGGAACAGTAAAAACAGTAAAGGTAGTTATAAGGACTCGTTTGGCTAATAGTCCAGTAAATCTACGAAACTCTGGGATAAAATTGCAATATAAAAGATTTTTACACCGTCTTGTAGAAACAAAATTCTGTACAACATGTCAAGAGTCCCAAAAAATCCCCTGGGTGAAACAGGGTAAAAAACAGGGGAAAGGGGGGGAAAAGGAGGAAAATTGTAAAAATTCAGGGACAGATTTATTGTGCACTCGAACTTCACGTCTGCTCCTTTTCTGCCTGGAGAAATAAAAAAAAAGAAATTTATGTTGTATTATCGCTGGACTTGGTTTGATTTCCCCCTTTAGTGTGGGAGGGGGAGGGGGAAAAGAGTATCCTCAGGAGTTATGTGATATGGCTGGTTAAAATGTTCCCCCAAGGTTTTTTGACTCGATGATTTCAAAAAACATGGTATTAGATTCGTATCTTGCTTTTCCGCAGTGTTTTCACTGTAGGGGAGAAAATGCACCGGGCCTTCGGTGTACGCGGGCAGATCTACTTTGACTATATAATAGAAACAAAAGACACAACTAAATGTAAAAAATGAAACAAATCAGGTAACTTCGGTAATCACAGCAAAAGATAATTATGGTTTTGATGGAACTAAAAAGGATAAGATCAAGGATTTGTACTAATAGTCGTCTTCTTCATTGTTATCAACAAAAACATCTTTATTGGAACACGCAATCCCTTGGCAGTCTTTGCAAGCAAGTGTGCAAGGCAATCCATTTTTTCGGCAACTACAGCGTGAACTGTCACAGTTGGAACGCGTACAGCTGCAACGAATCACATTTAGCAGATGAGGTGGAGCAGGTCCGATATCTGTCATGATTGGAGTGAGACGTCCGTCATGTAATCACCAACCCCAGTCTTTCGCGTCGAGAGGTGATGCAGTATTACGCCATTCCATTACCTGATAGAAGACTCTATAATAATGAAATTTTACAGCCGATGGAGTTGGTGTGAATCTCTTTGGGTTCACAAAGGTTTATGTCTTGGAGCTGTTCAGTTTTCAAGAAAAACCCTGCACCTAGCTCTGCGGAGACCCTCCCTTCTCCTCTTTCTTAACCTTGAAGAAACATAGCAAAAGATTTTAACTGGTTTGCTGGACTTCTTCCATCGTAGAGCGCGGATTAAAGAATACTTTACAGTTACTTCTAAATTCTCAATGGCTTTTCAGGAATGGCAGGCCAGTCTGCTCTCCTATACCAAACAAATGGGATGTCGTGTCACAACCAAGAAGAGTGTGGCCAACAAGAATATAATGATAAATCTGTTCCAGCGATCTTTTGATAAAGCTGATATGCCAGTATTTAGTTGACAGCTCTCTTGACTTGGTACAGGTTTCGAAGTAGAGATCCGTGGCTTCAAGAGGCAGGTGATGAAGGATAAGGATCAAAAAATCAGTATCGTTTCTGACTACTGCAGTTACCCTCTCCTTGGCGGAATCGACACCTGTCAATGCAATCAGAACGTCCGCATCTCTATCTGCATGTAGGACAGTGAGGCCGGCTTGGACAAGCTTCTTGCCAATAGCTCGAATAAGGATCTGTTAATTGTTGGATTTCGCAAAAAGTTCTCCTTCCTCCTTTTCAGCTTCATACTCAGTGTGAAATTGACGGTCGGAAACTGGATGCCTTTCGTTCGTGTAACGTGGGCGACATCTTTGGTAGACGGACCTGAAGTGTAACCGTCAAAGACAATGAAAGCATTTGAATACTTCTGTGTCACGAATGAAACGTAACTGTTGCGAATCCGTTCGAAAGTGTTTCCTGTTTTCCATGGAATATGCTGGAGCAGCCATCTGCCATCGACAACGTATATTTCCGGCTCTTTTGATAGGACGTTCACAGGTTTTACCTTTGCTAATTTCCAAATAGCTATCGCTAGCTCCGCTTTATCTGTTTGTTGTGGCAGGCTTGACGATTTGAAAAGAACATTGGGAATAAATTGAGAGTTCGAATCTGAGAGTTTCTTTCATATCCCCCCCGGCTGTAGTTGCCGCTGCTGCAAGAAGTTGGAACTGAAGACTTGCGTCAATTTGTATGTCTTCACCGTCAGCTTCGGAACGTTGCCTTTATAGGCCATAGTAATCGCTTTGCTTTTACGTTTGAAGATGTAGTAATCTGCATTGAGGTCTCCCATTGACTTCAGAATTTTTTTCCCTATCGCCTTTGCTGCATCCATTTTGACATCCCTTGTTGCTGTCATACCAGTCGATATATTGCGCAATTCAGTGTAGTTTTCGTACAGACAGGACTACGTAAAAAAGCTACTAAAGCTTTTAAGTCCTTTCTATCTGAACTGGTCTTGCGGAAACGTGCTTATCAGATGACACATACTCAATGCCGGTGAGGGACTGCTTAAGCTCCTTAATTTTAGCTCGCACTGGCATTGACATTGTCCAAATCAACTTTTGCGTCTAACTCATTCCATTTCCTGTCGTGAGTCCCCCCTTGTTTTCAGTGACATCATCAGTACATGCTCAATTACTAAGTCTGGAGAAACTCCAGCCCAAAGTCAATCGCTTCTTCGAATGACAAACATCCCATCCGTGATGTCTTTATAAAGCTTCTGGTTAATTTCAATCAGCTCTTCCAATTGCTGAGGAAATATTCTCACTGACTTTGTATACAGTTTGGGGCCTGCAGCTACAAAGTAAGGGAGAATCTCAGAGAGTGCTTGAAGATACTGCATCCAGTTTCCGGTCCGTTCTGCCGTGATGGCTTTCTTAAGCACTCTGAAAATATCTAAATAATAAAGCCGTGCTTTTGCAGTCCTATTGTTCTGCAATGTGTCTTGAAATTCCATCATTCGTGTTTGGATTCGAAGGACTACGTCTGCGTTGAATTTTTCTTCAAGGGTTACTTCCTCAATCAGTAAAATCATACATATTGCCGTAGCTTCTTCAAAGTCTTGATGACTCGCAAGTATGTCATCTGTGCAGTCGAAACCATACCATTTGCAAATGAGAGTGATCTGCAAGGCTGAATCTATAAGCTCGTGCGCTCTCATGGCTCTTGAAACAGCCTAGCCGCTAAGGATATGCTTAATAGTGTCACCGGCATATAGGTACTCGTGTACTTCTTTTATTTCTGTTTCCGTCATCAAGTGCCCGATCCCTCCAAGATAGATCATACGGCAATGGAGACCACCGATCACCTTGAGAGGACTATCAGCAGGCTCAGCATTAAGGATGGTCACCGCTTTCATGTACAAAGGTTGGTCGAAAGTCCCATTCCATGCTGGCGTCCTTTATCGGAGGTAAAACATAAAGTCGTGTATACACAAGAAAGTTTGGCGAGATTATGGTTGATCATAGGCCGAAAAACAATCGACGAAGCGCCTTTGTGTTCTCCTGTTGGCTTCTGTTGTACAAGAAGAAAGACACATGTCCAACCTGCTAGAGTACTTCAAGGTTTATAACTTCTCTTGGGATTATGATTGGAAATTGGGGGGCCAGGGCGTGGCAGCAGCTAGCATGCCCATCCCGTGGAAAGGACCTTTTCCATCGATAGTTCAAAGATCGTGGTCGACATTGTCGCCAATGAACTGGATGAAAGTTCCAGAAATCATCCCTGGAAATCCTGTACTATGAGTTACTTCGGCAGAACGCTCGATCAAAGCACTTCAGAGTAAGAAGCAGATAAACCTAATCTGTTCAGTTGGTCGATGAGAAAATTGGAACCAGATTAATGGTGTAGCTGGACTCGAAGATATACTTTTAAAGGAGCAAGGAAAGATCAGGGACGGCAATCCTGCATTATTCCTTGAACGATTGAACCTACCAGTAGGTTCTTCTCTGATCCCGTAATTTGCAGAGTAAGAAGGAACCTCGGAGATTGTGGTAAGAAATTCACAACTTTTTCTTTTCTTCTGTACTGCTCAGGCTCGGGTATTCAAAGTCTGTACACTGCACTAACTTAATGTCATTCTTAATTACTTTGGCCACTGTCTCTATCATGAACTTCAGCCGGCCTTCTTTAATCGGCTGTGGAGTTCTTTAAAAATTACGAAGGATCTCATGTGCTGTTTGTCGGAAAGTCACCACACTAATCTGTCGGCATATGTCAGTTATAACAAAGTGGTTGCCGAAGGTTTCATTAAGGAGTCGTTTTATATACTTTCTGGTATACGGCGCCTGGTCCGGTGCAAGAAAAAACCTCAAGCGTTCTATTATGTCTTTGACTGTAAACTATTCATCTTCGAGTTCTTCGAAATAATTAACAGCTTTAATGAAGGCATATCGATTTATACTCTCCTGTGGCCTTCCAGCTGCGTTCACCAGATCAGTTGCGCTAGAGTACCGCTTTGGAATCTCTCTGAGGGTTTTGAAGTTAGAGTAGCAGGTCTTATGATACGCTGCAACAGCTGCATGAAAATCCTATCTTTTAGAATTCAGCTTGTCACGGACAGCGTTAGCTCAATTGTCATTTTTCCTAGAATCACAGTACTGAAGAGTTGATTTTTTCACTGCAATTGTGGTCAGTTTTTGGCAGTCGTTATTTTTGACTTTATTTTTTCTTAGACGGAAGGACTAGCGTCGTATTGCAAAAAATAAAGTTTGATTTCACATCGTATGTGTCTTGACTAGATCTAGTGAATCTGTTTAGAGAAACTTCAGTATCACCGGAATCGTAATTCTTTCTTTTAACGAGACAAGCTATGGACGTCGAACGGCAGTAGTCTTTTCTTTTCTGATCTGTCTTCAACTTTTATCTGTTCACTCCGTTGCACACTGGCCTCGTTGATCCGAAGAGCTCCTTTGTTTGTGATCTGACACTTTCACCACCAGTTCGGATGCCGCGACTGCAAAGCTTGCAACGTTCATCTTCTTCTTCCGTGAATAGGGTGTCATGTGAAAACCGCAAAAAAAAACTTTATTAGGCAAGAAAGAGGAGCTTTTTGCACGAGTCACACTGTAGTCACACTTGTGGCTAAACCCGAACCTAAGACCTGTTTCGGACACATAAACAACCCACAAAGCGAATCTCTCCATAAGATTTATGTGTTTGACACCTCTAATCAGCCTCAAGCCGGGATCTGTAGTTAAGAATTTTTACAAATTAGGTGGCACTCACACATAGGACGTAAAGTGAGGAAGCAAAGTACCTAAGTTCTACGTAATGTTTATCGCTCGTTCACACGTAAAAATAAAATTTAGGAGCTATACCCTCCTGAGACCTGACCATAGAAATACTTTTCTGATTATGTTCATTTCTTTGTAGTTGACTTAAAAAAAATCATTTTGACCATTGATCAACTAAAAAAAAAGTTGACCCCCCTCCCTCCCTCTGGAGGATGTCCACAGGTGTAGACATTGGGTCCCTATTGAGCTAAGTGTATAGTAAAAATCTGTTTCGTCTATTAAAAGAGATACGTCAAAACGTTGAAAACAAAACATTACTCTTCATAAAATTTCTTGAAGCAGTTGTTGTCTCGTGTCAAGCAGAGAATGATTTTACACTGCAAGCACATCCATCTTGACCTTTTGCAGCATCCAGGCCTTCTGCATCGGGCTGCATTCGCCAAGTCACAAAATTCTGGTAGATGCAGTGCAGCTCTGGCATATGGTGGAGGGATTGGCCTCTTTTTCACACTCAAAACACCGTGTTGAGTTTCACCCAATGGCTCTTCGTTGCTATTTTCTTGACCTCGTGACTCCGAGCTTCCTGAATTGAGCAAAAACTCGGCCACGTTGAAACGAAGATCAATGAGCTGTTTGAGGTCACCAGAAACTTCTGGGCCATGGCCCTTCAGCTCATGAAATGCTTTGGCTAGTGCAGCATCCACAAAATGATGAAACAGACGCACAGTCCATTTTTTAGTACGCGTCTCAAATCGGTAATAGCTGACCATGCGGTCCACAAGGTCGACCCCACCCATGTAGGTGTTGTAGTCGGAGACTACTTGTGGACATTTGACCTGCACGTAAGACCCCTGGCGCTTGTCATACCATTTGACCTCTGTCTCCTCTTCTATACCTTTGCAGTTTGAAGACAGGAGAACCACTTTGTTATCATACTACTGGGTCACGGCTACTTTTCTATCTGAGCGCACAGACATGACAGAGGTTCCTCTGCCCTTTCTTTTCATTTCTGTTTCGGTAAAAAGCGTTGGGCCGATGGCACCCAAACGGCTCTTCATGATAGTTCCGGTCGCAGTTATTTTTCTTTCAGCCAGCATGTCGAGGAGCTTAAGAAATGAGAAGAATCGGTTAAAATGAAGCATGTACCTTCTCGTAGGGTCTTAGACAAGCGCAGTACGATCCCAGCTGACAAGCGATGTGCTACCAGCTGTTCTCTCAGGGTGGTGGCTCCCTGGTTGATTTGGAAGTCAAGTATCAGCCCTGAGGAGCTGGCAAGGACAAAATTCTTTAATCCAACCGGACTGGGCTTGTTAGGGACATATTGCTTGAGAGTCGACATACCCTGGAAGGGTATCATCTGTTCGTCAATTGAACAGTTCCTGTCACGTGGCAACTGGAGACAGATATTCCTGAAGTTGTCAAGGATCGGCTGCACCTTCCAAAGCCTATTTTTGGTTTTTTTTTTCGTCTGAGATTTCTGAATCAACAACGAACTTCAGGTTTGACCGGATTGTGAAGACTCTGTCTCGAGTCATATTTTGTGATATGGCTTCCACCCTAAACTTCCCAGACCAGTACATGCGGATCCGAGGAAACTTGAGGTTCCCCATCAGGATGACAATGCCAGCAAAAATTTTCAGCTCGTCTGGAATTACATTCAAGCTTTTGTGGTGGGCCAACTGATAGTTGTAGTTCATGCAAAAAGCTATACGTTTGAAGAAGCTCTCCGGGTAATATTGCAAAAAGAATTGTTCTGTACTGCAATCGTCGTGATCCTGGAAATGAGTGGGACCCACGTCTGGGCCACGATGATTATCGAACCGCCAAGACTTCCTCCAGGACAAGGTTGCTGCTACTTTGTCAGCCTTCAAGCGTTTGGCACGGGTTGCTAAGGGTACTTCATCATCAGATTCTTCATTTTCAACATCTGGAAGAACAGCATAACTGCTTGATGACGGAATGGCTGCAACACCTGGTTCACCATCACAGTCTGAAGACGACAAGGAGTGGTTTTTTATCCATTCCTCATCATCATCTAAATCAGAGAGGTCCAGGTCACTCTCATCGAGCATTCCAAGGGCGTCATCAAGGGAAACTACAATAAAGGAACAGGTTCAGTAAGCTTGAAACTAATAGCTAGATAGATAGATAGATAGAGATTTGCAAAAGAACTATCACAAACCCTAGTGGACCAAATTTGTATTTCTTAGTAAAAAAAAATACAATAACAAAATAATACAATAACAACACATAGTTACTACTGTAACGAAAACACGACAGGTAAAAGTCAGAAAACACAAAATACAAAAGTCATAAATATAGGTCATAACTATAAAATATTTTTAAGGTCATAAAATAAAAAGATAAAAAGGGTAACAAATAAAATAACCAAATATTCAACAAGAAAAAAATAATATATACAAAATAGTTTAATTTTTAGCAGACTTAGGGGTTGTTATTTTGTTTTATTTTTTTTGAAAAAAAGGGAATAAATGTTTTTTATAAAGTAAGGAATAAATGGGTTTGGGAGACAGACTGGGGGTGGGTGGGTACACTTTACGGGGGTGGCGATTTCTTATGGGTGAGTGGCGGCTAGGTTGTTGCCAATTTAGTAAATAAAAGAATCATTGGCTTCTGCTATCCCCATTAGAATCACGATTTGAACTACGAAAAATCAACCCTAGCTTTTTACTCGATTGGAACCGCCTGTCCACAGACGTGGACATGGAGGTTTTCCAAGTTCCAAAAGATGGCACTTATCAAACTAACTGCTTTTAAAAAAATCTAAGCACTGTCTACAATCAAGAGAGTACACCTGATTTTCCTCACAACTCGTTCTCACCACTTTCTTTTTTTTTCTTTTTTATTACCTTTGCTTTTTTTCATCTTTTTATTTTAGCCTTTTCTAGTTTGTAAAAACACCACTAAAAGTCGCAGAAACTTTCTGAAAAAAATCGTAGATGGCTTTCCAGGTCCAAAAAGCACGTTGAAACAACGAAATCTTTGCTAGATGGCGAGGCCTTTGCACAAAAAATATTTTATGGGGGTGTCCACAGACGTGGACACCCGGTCCCAGGAGGATACAGCCATCATCTTAAATATGACGTGTCGCACTTACCAAGTAACACAAATTATGTCCTTCTATTTCTGCTCTGCCTCACAACATAAGACATTTGAAAACAACCTGAGCTATAAGGAAAGCTGCAAATTTTCGCTAAAGTTTGAATTCACTTTATGACCTTAACGACCACTTTAGATCAGCGCAGGAATGTGATTTAAACCTTAGGACCGGTCGTAAAGTGGAAATGAAGTACTGTTGCAACCTTCGTGTGAGTGCCGCTTTAGAAAAAGCCTTGAAGGGATGGGCTAGCGTGAATTACAAAAACTAGGTCACTAGTCTGACGTTGTATTCGTATCCAACATGTAGGGTTTAGCCACAAGCATGACTATAATGAGACTTGGGCGTTAGTCCATTAGCCATCTCATGGTAAAATGCAAATCATCGTCTTAATGACAAAGAATCTTAGTACCATCTACCAAAAGCATTTCATTTTTTTCACCTCATGCCACTAGATGTCTCCGCAAAATTAGGTAAGGGGAAAACCCCCTTACTGACTTTGTCTGCGTGTTTGGAACTCTCTGCCCACAAGCCTTCCCATTTCTTGCTTTGAACCTTCACTTTTTTTTCCGGAAGTTCTCATTGATAATTATAAAAACAAAAGCGTCTTACCTTTATGATCAGTAAAATGTGTCCAATGCTTATGTTAAAGCTTTCAATAGGTGACAGCATGTGTATTCACTTGACTTATGGCGCATTCACACACAGTGGAAATCCGAGCGGATTGTGAAAACCGAGCCGATCTTCCGGTCGGTTTTCGCAATCCGCTTGGTTTTAAACTATGTGTAAATGCACCATTCGTGAATCTCCAGCAAACAGGAAAAGAAAAGCACCAGAGAATAGGGAACTCTCGTCAAAGCGGAGTTAGAGGGTTTTAAAACCGATTTGACAGACCTTTGTCTCCTCTCCAAATTCTTTAGAGCCGTCTGACTACTCTCTTTAGAGGATATCTTGATTTCCCCCTCTTTTTCCCTTGGAAGTGGAAAACGGGGGAAAGGCCAATGGCAGAGCACACAAAGTAAAATATTCATTCTTCTCGCACTGGGAAACCCCAGAAAACAGTTCTTGCAGACTGCTGTAAAGGATCTTTATTTCCCCCTCTTTCGCCCTGTAAGTGGGGGAACGGGGGAACAACTTATTACACACCAATAAGAAACGCATATTTGATCTTCTTGGACCCGAGAGCATTAGGAACGCCATTCTCAGCATCAAAAACTACCGGTCGTAGATTTTTGAGTTTTGTCCTGGATTTTCCCATTTCCCCCCGTTTTTCACCCTGTTCTGCCAAGTGGATTCTTGGGAGCTTTTGGTATGTTGTACAGAATTTCTTCTACAAAATGGTTTAAAAATCATTTATATTGCAATTCTGTCCCAGATCGTCGAATTTTTCCGTAGATTTATTGGACTATAATAATATATCAAAGGGTAACCTGTTCGAAAACTGTTGTTTTGACATTACGTTTCCGTATTATAACGAAAGAAAGGTCGAGATGGCACAGTCACGCTTGATTTATATAGCCGACTGCCTAAAATCGAGCTTTTGTGACTATCAGTAGAGAGTCAAACCAAAAGTTTTTCGTTGTGACTGGATGGGAAAACCTTAACGCAAATAAGTACTTTATGGCAGGGAGAAATGAGTGAAGCTAAGGTGGAGGGAATCGTGCAAATTTGTTTTAGGCCCATGTGACCTGTTTTGAAAAGTTTTTAGGAGTAGCTGTACCACTCACAGTAAATTTTCTTAGAAAGTACCGTTTGTCGTCCCACCAACAGGAGAGGACCTTGAAAAGGATATTAGAGATTCCCAAGTATATCTCCTCACTTCTTTCATAAGATGAGGGAGATATGCACAGATGACAAAATAACGTCTAACCAGTAAATCCTTTGCCACTTATGAGCTTATACTTTTTTTTTGAAAAATTTTTCCATAGTTAACGTTTTTTAATAAGTAACGTTTTGGCAGCTTAATTACTGAAAATAGTAATGAGAGTTACATGTGTTTTTAATGTATTTACTTAATTATTTAAGTTTTGTGCTACTTCAGTTAGTTCTATCTAGAGTAATTTAAAAAGACGAAATCAATAGATTATTAAGTTTTCTTTTTAGATAGAATTAGTGCCTTGTGACGCTTCAAAAAAAGAAAGAAAAGCTGATGTAGAAGGCTATTTGGAGGATCCAACAGATCTGATTAACAAAAAGCTCCACTTTATTTTCAAAATATGCTCTTGCCGAGACTTGCCAAATCGATATAAGGTGAGAAAATTACCAATTATTATCCTTTTTTCTAGGAAAAAAGAAGCCAGTGGGACATTTTCGTTATTTCAGAAACGAACTATTATAATTTTACGATGTCAGACATGGATATTAACCTTTTTCTTAACAGCTATCTTCTAAAAATGAAGCAAGTTTTGGTTTAACAAGTTTAAGACAGCATTGACTAACATATCACATACTTTGGGAGCCGTTACGAAATTTTCGACAAGCTGCGGGGTTTAAAACAACTTCCTCTAATATTAAGCCACACACCCTAATTTACCTGAAATCACCAGCGTCACCATCTAAATCCAAATCCATACTACTACTACTAATAATAATAAATCACCATCAATCAATAATATATGCAAGTCCGGTGACGCTCTCCCTCTCCTGGAGTCCTCTTCCTTCGTCTTTCCTTAAATTACGCATGTTATTGCTTATACTTCATCCTTTTATAAGCCACAATAATGCCTAAAAATTGCATCTATTATCAAGGCGCCCTCTTTAAATGAATGCTAGGTGCTGGGGAGGGGGATGGAACCTACTGTAGGTAATTAATTTTAAATATCCATAGATTTTTAAATATCCATAAATTTATCTAAACGAAAAAAGGGTATTTCCTTAAATGTCTTTCAATAATACCTCTTAATATGGTTTAAATATACCACTAATAGCAGGTCACCTGGGGGGGGGGGGTTCTGGGGCCATATGGTGATCTATGGGGGTGATCTTATGGCGGTGTGGAGTGTTTTATGGGGCATCATGATAGGGCTGGGTTGTAAAAACTTGAATCACGGGATTTAAAACCATAATTTTTACTAGGAAATGAATGAAAGATCTCTTGGGGGAGATGTAGCGATGTCATGGGGGTGTATAATATCATCCATAATTTACCAAGGTGGTATGCATTGTCATTGACTAGTATACTCTAAAGCTTAAACATTAGCTCGGAGGTGTTAAATGAATTTTTCGCTAGAGGGGGAGTGGAATCTAACAATACTCAAAGAAACGGTGCATTTCGTTAAAAGTCCTTCAAAGAAATCTCTTAATATGGTTTAAATGTATCACTAATATCAGGTCACCCAGGGAGTGGGGGGTGCTGGTGTCACATGGGTGAAATGCCATGGCAGTGTGGAGTATATTGTGGGGCATCATGATTGGCTTGGGTTACAAAAAACTTGAATCATGGGATTTAAAGACAATATTTTTCAATATCAAATGCTTGATAAATGTCTTGGTGGAGATGATTTGTTGTCAGGATTGGGGGGGGGGGGAGTCATGTAATGTCATTGTGGGGTGAAAACAGCTTAAAAGTTAGGGGTGAGACATTAAGGAATTTTTCCATGGAAGAGGTGAAAATCTAACAGCTACTCAAAGATATTGATATTTTCCTTAAAAGCTCTTAATATGTCTTAAATTTGCATCTAATATCAACCTTATTCCTCCGGTATTGCATGCTATAGTGGGGGGGGGAGGGCGTATAGTCACGATAGTGTGAAGGATAATATTCCACGTAAAGAAACGATAAATTTTAGTTTTATCGTTATTAACATCTTGAGAGCAATGTCACTTGGAGTGTATTAAATTGGGAGAGTAACGCATCATTCTAATGATTGCCAAAAAAGGGGAATCTTAGCTGTCATGCAATAGGTTAATTTTTGAATATGGTTCAAGATACAAAATGTTGTGAATAACAGTTTAGTCATTCCAGTCAAGTCACAATGCCATTAAAAGGGAATGACCTTTCGATTCCCAGCTGGGTCAAAAACTATAGAAAAAGAAAAGAAAAAAAATGAAAGGTGTTTGGAGCGAAAAAATTAAACGCCGAAGAAGAAAATGTCTTGAAGCCTTTGGACGAAAAAAGTATCACGTGACAGTCTTGCACAACAATTATGTGAACTTACATAAAGTGCGTGTCGCCATTAAGTTTATAAGAAAAAACGCTTTGTGGGTTTCGGGGATGAAAAAATGTATTACGTGACAGTGTTGCACAATAATTACGTAAGGTCTGAGCTGTCATTATGTTACAAGCGGGAATACCCCCATGGTTTCCTGTAGAAAGCAATATAAAATTGCGTCAAGAATATTAGACCAGTCCGTTTGAAATGGGGTAAGTAGTATGACGTCATTGGAGTCCAGAGGGATGTGTCATGGAGTCTTGCCAAGTGTGTTCCCTTTAATAGAACAGGTGACTGCTTTGTGCAGGTGCGAGGGGTTAAGAGCTCTCCCTGTTAATTTCCCCATTATCCCGACCGTATTCCAGGTAATTGAAACGTCTGGGAATCTTGTTTGGGCATGTCAGATCTTGCCTGGACATGCGAAATCTTGCCCGGACATGCCAAATCTTGCCTGGATGTGCCAAATCTTGCCTGGACATTCCAAATCTTTGCCGGACATGCCAAATCTTGCCTGGACATGCCAAATCTTGCCTCGGCGGGAATCTCGCCATCTAGAAACAGGGGCGAGGGGCTAGGAGCTCCCCATATTAATCAAACTTGTGCATTATCCCGACCACCTTCCAGGTAATTGAAACACCTGGGAATTTCATCTAGAAATAGGGCATATGCTTGGAACCATGCCAGGGTGAGAATCTTGCCAAGGTGGGAAATCTTGCCTAGAAACAAGGCTCCGCTAGAAACAGTTGACCGCATTGTACAGGTGCGAGGGTTTGCCACGTGACGTCAGAAGGCTGTCCAGGGAATTTGATAGGGCTTTCACATGACGAAACATGCGCTAAAAATCTTGCCTAGAAACAGGTGCAAGGGGTTAAGAACTTCACTTAGAATTCCCTATTATCCTGACCACACTCCAAGTAACTGAAAAATGTGAGAATCTTGTTTGGGCATGCTAAATCTTGCCCGGACATTCCAAATTTTGCCTGGGCGGGAATCTCGCCTAGAAACTCGTGCGAGGGGCTAGGAGCTCCCCATATTTTAAAAAAAGGTGTATTATACCGACCACAATCCGATTAATCATATAAAATAATAGTGAAATCCTGGGAATATTGCGAGGACTGGAATTTCGCCTAAAATTGTGGCGCCTGGTCGCCAAAAGGGGAAATCGCCGTTAAAACTTCTTCTTGAGCCGTCGAACCAATGGAAGAAATGAGTAGTCCCTAGGGATGTTGTAGAAACCTCTAAGGGGCTACTAATTTTCTGGCTGCTTTTTTTTGCCTTATTTGACATCTTTTTATATCTATCCAGTTGCAAAGATCTTATGTCCGTATTTTGCGGCATTTTATGAAACAATTATCATTGTAGGATGTTTATTGCAAGTATAAGCTTTTTATGGACAAAGAAGATGTATCAACCAAATCTTGTTCTGATCCTAGTTCTGCTAAGTTTGACTACAATAGATTCTGTTCAATAAAGTCAGTTAGTGAAAAGGTAAGACCTAGTTCTTTTAGTCTAATGAGTTTTGTTTAGTATTACAGGTATTATCTGTGCATAGTTCTGCCAAACTACATCACAGCACTTCCAATAAAAAAAGAGTGTATGCAATTGAATTTCGAGGTCATTAAGGATAATTAAAAATCACAAATCAAAATAGATCTAGTATTATCTCATCTGTTACCAATTGAGAGACTAGGACTGATTTCCAGATCTGGGATGCCAAATGGACACTTTTAGTGCCTTTTGGACACTTTTTCACTCTGAAGGACACCGGGACACTATTGGATCAAAAAAGGCAGCTTTTTGAAATAAAGGACACTTTTTGGACATTTTTCCAAATCAAATGTCTTTATTTTTGTCTTTTTTTACTTTTTTTTAATTTGTACTTTAATTTTAAGCTTTGGTAACGGCTTTGGGATTTTTCTTAGATGTTTTTTTACCCTGGGCAAGCACCATTTATCAACCGAATAGGACCTAAAGTCTTAACCAATGTGGTATGCTAGAACCATCAAATCCATCTTTTTCTTTTATCCTACGGTTGACGTTTGTCATCAAGTCGGTCAACTTCAAGGACCTACCTACTGCTGGTGGAAATGTCACCAAGGCCACTGAGAAGGCTGGAAAGAAGAAGCGAATGGCCATTCACTGCTGGCACGTTCCGCGTAAATTCCTGTGGCGTGTAGCCGTGTGCATATGGCTGATATTATAAGCCTTCTGAAGCCTATTACTGATTCTAAGTGGGAGCAAAGGGGTAGCTAAGCCTGGAAATTTCCACGGCGGTGGTGGGCATCCAGGCAATGAGGCTTGACTCTCCGTCCCAAGCCTGCATAGGAAGTCCGCTAGCGCACCTCAAAGTGGTGAAGAGGTGTAAACATCACCGAGCTCCACGTAGAGCAAGGTGATGGCCAACGCGATTTGGGTGACCGCAAGACTGTGGACCTTGTGATGTACCTTATCCTCAAGAAACGCTCAATAATGATGACAAATATGATGATTAAAAGTTCGGTTACGGCATCCCCGGTATTATGCAATGCGACAAGAAGGGCGTTCTCGTCGAAAAGTATGCTAGCTACCGTCCTATCAAGAAGACAAGGCCTGAATATCGGCTGCTGGAACCTGTGCTCGATTAAATATTTAATGACACAATCTTAGGTAGCTGATGAATATGATCTTTATAACTTTGATAATCTGTGTGTTTCTGACACGAGACTAAATGGACATAACATCTTGACTCTTGAATTCTCGGCTGGGAAGGCGGTCCCTTTTTTAACTCGGGACCATTAGATGGATCTGGCATGGCAGGAATAGGTATCCTGTTGTCCCCCAAAGTAATCATTGGGCTCATCGAATATGAGCCTGTGTCTGAGAGAATCGTACGGGCAAGAATTAAAGGTCGCATGAACAATCTGACTATCATTAGCGTTTACGCCTCAATAAGAGATGCCACTGAACAGCAAAAAGATCAGATTTTCAGTGACCTGCAGACATTCATTGATAAGATTCCCCGGAAATATATCCTTCTAGCTGGAGGCGACTTCAATGCCAGAATCGGCAGAAAGCTGAATAACTTGGAACAGGCGATCGGCAAGCACGGCCTCGGAGACCGCTGCACAAATGGAAACAGGCTTCGACTGTTCGCAATGCAGAACAAGCTCGCTGTGGCTAACACCTGGTTTAGGCATAAGTCATGTCATGAGTATGCATGGAAATTTCGTAATGGAAGAGTAAAGGCCCAAATAGATTATCTCCTTGTATCCCGATTATGGAAATCCATGGTGTTGGACTCGAGAGTGCACAGAGGTGCTGACACGGAATCACAAAATGGATCTGACCACTTCTTGCTGAAGACAAGGCTAAAGTACACACTTAGCTCAAGGATGACTACTATGCCGAACCAGAAAATAGACTTGTTGAAGTTGAAAGTAGATGAGTACCGAGGAGCGTTTGTCCTTGAACTCTCAAACTGATTCGTTGTCCTTGAAGATGACACCGAAAAGGCAAGCCCGATTGATCAGTGCCCCAACTGCCCCAAGATAAAGATTGAGAAGAAATGGAACAAACTCAAGGACCACATCAATGAAGCTGCCTCAAACATACTTGGGTTTGTCAAGCGTAAAACCAAGAAATGGATCTCAGAAAAGACTCTAAGACTCTGCCAAGAAAAAAGAAATGACCAACAAGAAATCCCCCACATACAAAGTGCTACGACAAGAATGTCACAAATCGGAAAGAGCTGACAAAAAAGCCTACTGGTCCAATGTTCCCAGTGATATGGAAAGAGCCGCATAACGGAACAATACACGAAAACTCTATTAGATGCCTGGAGAATGCACTGGGAAGAAGAAGCAAACTACCATCCTCTCGCTTAAGGTGAAGGATGGGAATATACTCACATGCAGCAAGAAGCATATCGAAAGATGGCGTGCTCACTTCCAAGAGCTATCGAGACCAGAAGACAATAGTAATCGAAAGCAAACACTTACTGCACCGCAGAACTCCCCACACAATCAGGCTTATGAAATGTATGTACGGACCCACCCTCCAGGGATGAAGTAATTAAGGTGATCCAAGTTTTGAAAAACCATAAAAGCCCAGGAATAGCTGGGATTCTGGCCGAGCTACTGAAAGCTCTCCCTGAGGTGGTGATGGATAAACTTCATAGCGTGATAACTAAAGGCTGAGACAATGAATACATCCCAGATGACTGGAAGACCTCAATAATTGTCCCTATCTTCAAAAAAGGAGACCTAATGGACAGCAAAAACTACCGAGATATATTCCCTATCCCCATTGCTGCCAAGTTGTTCGCAGTGATACCTTTAAATAGATTCAGAGACACCAGAAACATATGAACGGGACTCAACCAAGCAGGATTCAGGCCGGGCATGGGTTGCTGTGACCAGATTTTTAGCCTGTGACAACTCCTTAAACACCGGTTTAAACACCAGCAGGAACAATCCAAATCTTCATAGACTTCATTACCGCGCTTGATTCGCTCCATCGTGATGCAATATGGGAAGCAATGAGAAAGGACGGTGTGCCTGAGAAGATCATCAATCTGCTCAAGGTATACTATGCTGGAACAAAGGCCCGGGTAAGAGTCAATGGCCATCTTTCAGATCTAGTCCTGATCGAGGAAGGTGTACGTCAAGGCTTTGTACTTTCACTAACTTTGTTCAATTTCGTCATCCATTGGATCGTCAAGATCCTCTACCAGTATAAAGGCGTTGCAGTGAGCCCATCCTTCTCCATCACAGATCTTGACTTTGCCGACGATGTGGACATGCTTGCTGAATCCGTTGCAGAAGCCTAGGCTATGATAAACGACATGGCAGTCAAGGAACTCTCGACTGGTCTCCAAATAAGCCTACCAAAAACAAAAACCACGCGAACAGATGGGATGGATGAAACCCCTGTTGCCCTAAATGGTAATCAGATAGAGGACGTCCATTCGTTCAAATACCTCGGATTGATGGTAAACCTTGCCGGCAAATCTTCAGAAGAAGTACAGAGCTGCATATCGTCAGACTGTAGCGTCTTTCTTCAACTAAGGAAGCATGGAAGCAGAGCAAAATATCGCCACGCACAAAACTCCGAGGGTATGAAGCTATGGTTTTCTGTCCTTCTCTATGGATGTGAAACATGGTCACTTGAAGTAGCCGAAGCGTTGAGCTTGAATATATTCAACCACAAATGCCTGCGCTATGTCCTGGGTATCCGCCTCTCAGATAGAATCTCAAATGAAGAAGTAAAGAGAAGATGTGGGGATCGCCAAGTTGTTTCTGACATTGTTAAGCACAGGAGACTGAGATGGTTTGGTCATACAATGCGCAGACTGGATGACCATTTAAGCAAAATATGTCTCAAAAGTCAACCACTACCGGCATGGAAGATCAATGACTCGCATCTTTTTCGCATAATTTATGAAAATGCCGAAGGGAAAATGAATCTCTATGATTGGTTCTTTACTTTTCGAATAAGATAGGTAGCGGTATTGATAATCGATATAAAATTTCGCTCTGTTGATATTCTAATGACGATTTTTTTGTGCCATATCTTCATATTGAACTAGTACTAAACTTAGTTTATTGATAGCGTTAATGACAAAGATGGAAATACTTGCAGAACTCATGCAGGTAACAGACCGCGAGGTAGCGGAGCAAAGGAGGACGAATTTCACAGATTTTTTGGCATTTTTGCACAGGCTTTGAAAATTCCTAGTGGCAACCTTGTATATTGGCTAGTTTTCTAGAGGGACACTAAAAGTGTCCATTTTTGGCTGATTTGGACACTTTTGTCCTTAAAAGTTCTGGTAACTCTGTTCCAGATATGATGTATATAACTCAAAACTGCAAAGTCATACCTTCCGGTTTGTACTTTGTTAGTTTGTCGTTGTATTTCTTCTGAATTTTACTGCAGCTATTTTTCTTAAAGAAAATTAATTATTTTCGTTTTTTTTTATGTAATTTATGAAATTTGTGTTTTCAATTCCTACAAAAGCTACGTTGAATAGTTTCACTATCTTTTTTTTTGTTCCCTCGTGTGTAATAAAACTTATTTGAGTAATTTGGTTCGAACACTAGTTTTAAGAAAACTAAGTTGCTAAGACTGGGAATAAGGGAAGGTGACGAAGTAATGCTGAGTAACAAGGAGATCTATCAAATGGACTGCTTCACTTTAGGGTGATGGAAGCCTCTTTTATGTAGAAAAAGACCGCATTTTGTTAAGAAATTAAACTTTTTAATTTAATTTAAGTCGGTCTTTACTATTCTTTTCTTTTCTTCTAAATCTAAGGACGACTGTCACTTTTTTCAATATTCCATTCCTTACATAACGCGGATTCAACTTTTGTACAAACGCCGCTTCAGAAGGTCATTAAACAAAAAAATAATTCAACCGAAACTAAGGAGTAATATTAAAACTTAAAACGAAGAAAAATTAGTCCGTAAATGAGGAGATCTGCCCCGGCCTCAACCCTCGCCCGTTACGCTAAAGTTGTTTAGTGCTTTAAAAAATCTTATTCCAATCAAACAGCCATTGTGTTATAGCAGATATTCTTAGAGAATCGGGATAAATTTTAACTTTAGTGCAACAAGAGAGGGATTGAGAAGGGGATAACCCCCTCATATACTAATAAAATCTGTTCATTTTACGTTTTACTGTTGCTCCTTGTTTCCAGTTGAAAATTTGTTTGCCAGTTTGTGTTTAATTTCTTATGGTTTTCCAAATCATTTCAAGGCCTAACTAAGATAGGCCCCGTTGTTAATTTGTCCTTATCAATTATTTTAAATTAATTAGAATCACCCTGCTTTTTCAGTTTTTCTGCTTAAAAATTTAAATATTGGATAATGACTAAAATTTTGGACAAAATTTGATAACTTCGTCAAAATTTTTGAAGAACAGTAGTTTTTTTGAATAGGTCCTTAATAAGGATTTACTACAGAATTTCAGGTGGGCAGAAAGAGGAATTATTGTACATATTGACGGAAATTCAGCGTTACTTTTGATCTTCCACACGCAGCTGAAGCCACCGCGACTCCTACAATAGGGCTCTCTGCCATATGCTTAAACACATCAAAACATTGCATATAAAGAGAAAAAGAGAATAGTATCATTTAATGTTACTGAAATCAAAGATCCTGATAGCAGGTGTTACCCTCCTCCCACTCGAAGAATTTCCTGGGAAGGGCAATGATACCCCACATCACCGTTTTCCTCTGTGCCGGAAATTGTTATAGTACTAGGAGCACCATTATCCCACCCCTTAGTATCAAAATTAGAGCCGTAGAGCAAAACTAGATTCCCATGAATCTGGAGGGATTAGATATTTATTTCCATCAGTTTTCAATTCTCTTCAACTAAAATGCACTCTTTTAGGTACCTACCCCCCATCTTTTAAATGACCCCTACCTCTCCTTAATTAAAAGCTAATAAGCACTTACACATCGTTATGCATAATTCTGTGAAGCATAAAGCAAATCAGTTAAGTGAAGCTTTAAAATAAATGTCAGAAATATTTTTCTGCAACAAGAAGGGAGGTATAACCCCAAAACACCCATATTAAGGCTTCATTAAAACGAAGGGAAATTGACTCCTGCCCCCCAACTAAGGGGATTTTTTTTTATTTCTACCCTTTGCTGAGGTGCAACTATACATCACTAAACACAGCATAGGCAGCGCTATTGCGCTGTCCTAAGTAAAGCGCGTCATGGGCACAACGTATTACTATTACTATTTTTTGGTCTCTTTTTTTTTTTACCACGGCACTTCATTTAGAAAGAGCTGTCATAGAAGCTTCAAAAAGGGCTTATTTGATTGGAAATTGAAAGTTCTAGTGCCCTTTTTAATAGTCGAAAATGATTGGAGGGTAACCAGCCCCCCCCACTCCCCATTATTTTCTCAAACATATCCAATTAAAACTTTGAGATAGTCATTTTGTCCAGTGTAGTTGTGAAGGCCCATAATTATGTGTTTGACCATGACAAACTCTCCACAGCCCTTAGGGTAAGGGTTCCAAGTAATGCCCCGAGGGCATATAAGGTTTTATTTGGAAAGAGTGGTCGTATGAACTTCAGAGGGGGCTCATTAGATAGGAAGTTCTAGTGACCTTTTTAACAGCCGAAAGTGATTGAAGGGCAACCAGCCGCCCACGCCCATCATTTCCTCAAACACATCCAATTAGATTTTTGAGAGAGCGATTTTGCTCAGCGTCGATGAAAAGCGCTTTAATTATGTCTTTCAGAATTATAGTTCCTCCATAGCCCTAAGGACAATGGTTGTATATAAGGGTATATAAGGGTGGTCACACATACTTCGAAAGGGGCTCATTGGATTGGAAAATCTGGTGCCCTTTTAATAGTTGAATGGGATGGGAGGGCAACCAGACCCCCCCCCCCCGATATGCCTATTATTTCCCCTAACATATTCAATGAAACTTTTAAGATAGCCGTTTTGTACTTTGTAGTCGAAAGGTACAGTAATTATGTCTTTGAAGAAGATAACCCCCTCCCCACAGAAACAAAGCCATGGGTTGTAAGTTATACCCGTAAATAATTTCTGAGACCACACTGGCTAATCATGATAAAACATAAAATCGCGAAGAAAGGAAGAAAACGAGACCAATTAACAGCTAGTGAAAAAACTTAAAAATTATGCAAATATTTCGGTCAAGAACTCCGCTTGACCGTCCTAAGTGCAGAATATAACTGATAAAAATATAAAAAACCAAACCTTAAAACAAAACAAAAAACTAAAATTGGATTACCCTTTCTCAGTAACGGTGAAAGGGTAACTGAATAAAAAACACAATTCTTAATGCCATTTCGCAATTTCATTTTACATAAAGCACTCTTAAAGGCTAATCGCTTTTCAGGTATATTATTATCAGAGATTCTATTTGATTGCACAATATAATTTTGTGGTTATATGTAAAAACGATCAGAATTAATAATTTCGTTATAAATGGGACTTAAAAAAGTTTTTTCCAGTGTCTCTATTGAGAGCTACCTTTCGGTGAATTGTCTTTTTTATCTCTACTGCCTCCCTGAAAACTTGCGTGAGACCTTTAACGGAGGCAACAATGGAGGTATTGTCAAACATAATGAAATGGTGTAGATTGTCATACACGTGTTGAGCCAAGTTGGAATCAAAAACCGCAGGCCTTTGGCGTAGCCCCATGGCCTTGTCGATTGAGGACATATGTTCAGATAACCTCTCCCGCAATTGCTGTTGGGCTGTACCAACATAAAAACTGCCACAAGAACAGGGAATTCTATAAACACCACTACCTAGAATGGGGCTGTTTTTATCTCTTCCGCCGTTGAAAAAGCTCTGTATAGCGTGTGAATTTGTAAAGGTGATATTAAGTTTATGTTTTTTAAGGATTCTTTTCAGTTTGTCACTTAATTTTGGAATGTAGGGTAGAACAGTGAAATTTTTTTATCATCCACAAATTGGACGATATCTGTTGGGGTTTGAGGAGTTAATGTATTCTCTTTTGCCTTTTTTCGTCTTTTGTCTATAATGGTTTCAAGTATTTTTACAGGATAGCCATTGCAAAATAAAATGTCCTTAAGATAGTTCAATTCTGAGACTAAGTGAGGTTCCGTGCATGTTCTTATTACTCGGTTATTCAAAGAAATAACTACTCCTTTTTTTATGCAAGGAGAGTGGTCCTTATCCTTATGCGTAGGCTTTCTATAAATAGAAAATTCAAGGCTAAGAGACTTATTGAAAACTAAGACATCTAGAAAAGGAAGTTTGCGGTTATGTTCTGGTTCTAAAGTAAATTGAAGGTTAGAGTCCAAAGTGTTTGGATGAGTCAAGAAGGTGTAAAGTGACTCTCCTCCATGATCCCACACAGAAATAGCATCATCCACCAACTGACCCCGGAACCGGTGTTTCAGAGGAAAATTTTTCAAAGCAGAGGTTTCAATGAATTCCATATAAAAAGTTGTCAAAAACGGTGAAAGGCTTTTACCCAGCCGTAGACCCATGAGTTGGGTGAAAACTTGATAATTATATCGGAAATATGAGGAGGAACTATTGCAAAGACGGATGAGGCGCATAATAGTTTCTATATCCAGGATTTTGTAGTCCATTTGATCAATATTATCTTCTAATTTCCTTTGAAGAGCCAGTTCACACTATTTAATATCGCAAGATGTATACATAGAAATGGCATCGAAACTGGCCAAAATTGTATCTTTTTTTATATCAAGGTCTTTTAATTTTAAGACAAGGTGAACTGAATTTTTAATGTATGAAGTTTGCGTTTGCAAAAGGAGGCGAAACAATGTTGACAAGCATTTTCCCAATCTGGCAGTCGGAGAGCTATAGGAAGCCACTTTGTGAATTTTTGGGAGACCGTTAAATTTAGGAGCGGAACAACCTTTAGGATAAAGTAATTTCTACATTTATTGAGTAATAAGTCTTTCTGTTTCCAAAATTCCTAGCTCCTTTCGTACTACACGGGGGAACTTATCGGTGGGGTCTGAATCTATGGGCTTTTAAATATGGGTGTTGGATAAAATATCTGTAACTTTTAATTATATGAAGTTTTATCAAGGAAAACAATTTTATTTCTTTTATCAGCCCTGGTGATAATGATATGTGGGTCATTTCTTAAATTTTTGAGAATTTGTGTTTCCTGATTTTTTAACCTTGAAGAATATGGGGTGAAATCGAGAATATTCTTAACCACCTCTCCTCGAAGTAAATCTGGATTTTCCACAGCACCACGTGAACCAAATAAATTCCCCTCCATATTGGAGACTATTTCTGAGAAATTCACTTGTGTTTGAGGTATACAAAATTTAGCTCCCTTAGACAAATATGGATTTCTTCCCGAGTAAGAACTTTAGAAGAGAGGTTCTCAACGTCCGGACCAGGACAAAATCTAGGAAGAAAACAGCTGGAATTCTGAAATTAATCGTATTATAGTTTTGGAAAATTTTCTGATAAACAAGCATTAGCCATACAAAAGTTGTGGCGCAAAGTATTCTGAGCTACTCTAGAAATCTGCTGAAAATATGTCGGTGAAAGGTTTTGCTGTAGAAAATGTCGAGTTTTTGAAATTTTAGGAAACACAAATTTTCGAAAATCTAAGAAAAGACCCATACATCATTATCACCAGGGCTGATAAAGGAAATAAAATTGTTATCCTTGATAAAACTTCACATAATTAAAATGTTTACAGATATTTTATCCATCACCCATACTTGCAAGCCCATAGATTGAGACGCCATTGATAAGTTCACCCATGTAGTACAAAAGGAGCTAGGAATTTTGAAAACTGAAAGACTTATTACTCCACAAATGTATAAGTTATTTTATCCTATAGGTTGTTCCGCTCCTAAATTTTAGGGTCTCCCAAAAATCCACAAAGATGGAGTTCCTCTACGCCCAATTATGGCTTCTTATAGCTCTCCGACTGCCGGACTGGAAAAATGGTTGTCAACACTTTTTCCCCCTTGTTCAAACGCAAACTTGCAATGGCTACCTTATACCTCCATTATTGCCCCCGTTAAAGGTCTCGCATGTTTTCAGGGAGGCATTAGAGATAAAAAAAAGTACATTCACCTAAAGGTAGCTCTCAATAGAGACACTGGAGAAACTTTTATAAGTCCCATTTATGATGAAATTAGTTATTCTGATTGTTTTTTACATACATCAACAAAATTCTGTTGTGCAATCAAATAGAATCTCTGATAATAATCTACCTGGAAAACGATTAGTCTTTAAGAGTGCTTTAAGTAAAATTAAATAATAAAAACAAGTTTATTTAACTGAAAGTAAGGAACGACGTTAAAACTTAAAACGAACAGAATTTAGTCCGTATATGAAAGGGGCTGTGCCCTCCACAACGCCTCGCTCTTTACGCTAAAGTTTTTCATTGTTTTAAAAAAATAGCGTTGTGAGAAAGTCAAACTTTAGCGTAACGAGCGAGGCGTTGAGGAGGGGCCAGCCCCTTTCATATACGGAATAATTTCTGTTCGTTTTAAGTTTTAACGTCGTTCCTTACTTTCTGTTAAAAAAACTTTTTTTTTATTTAATTTCTGAACGTTTTTGAATTAGTACAGGTTTGGTTTTGGCTCACCGTACATGAATAATTAAAACAAAATTTGTTTGGTTTTCTCGAAACTTGTTTAATTTTATTTACGAACATTTTTATTAGTAATAAATATACGTAACTTACGAATTGACTTACGTAACGAACTTCTATATTCATTGATTTTTAATACGTATATTAGGGGGTTCGCCCCCTAGATAATACCTTGCTCTTTAAGCTAAAGTTCGAATTTTGTTCCAATTCTTTAAAATGACCCCTTAATCACAAAGGCCGTTAATTAGACTAAATAGCTCTTATGAAAGTACTAAAATATCTTTGGCTTAAAGAGCGAGGTATTGACTAGGGGGTGAACCCAATCATATACGTAATATTTTGTGTTCGGTTTAAGTTTTGATGTTGCTCCTTATTTTCAGTTGAAAAACTTGTTTTTTTAAGTTTAATTTCTGATCTTTTTCCTTAATAATGCTGGGAAATCCGGCACCTCCTTCATGGAAATTTCCCTTCCCCCATGAAAACTACCTTCATGTAAAGATCCCTCCATATAACCCTCGACCCCCCCCACCTACCAGAAGAAATCCCCCCTGAAAATGTCTGTATACTTCCTAATAACCAATACTATATGTTAATATTGGGTAAAGTTTATAACCTTCAGCCCTCCCCCCGGGGACTTCGGGGATTAAGTCATCCTTAAAGACATAGTTATCATATTTTCGACCATGCTGAACAAAATGGATATATCAAAATTTTGATCGGGTGACTTTGGGAAAAAAATGAGCGTGGGAGGGGGCCAAGTTGCCCTCCAGTTTTTTAGTCACTTAAAAAAGGCACTAGAAATTTTAATTTTGGTTCCAATGAACCCTCCCACGATATTCTAGGACCATTGGATCGATACCATCACCCCTGAAAAAAAATAAAAAAATAAAAAATAAACACGCATCCGTGATCTTTCTTCTGGCAAAAAATGCAAAATTCCACATTTTTGTAGATAGGCTCTTAAAACCTCTACAATAGGGTTATCTGATACGCTGAATATGATGGCGTGATTTTTATTAAGGTTTTATAACTTTTAGGGGTTCTATCCCCATTTTTTCTAAAATAAGCCAAATTTTCTTAGGCGCATAACTTTGAAGGGTAAGACTAAACTTGATGAAACTTATATATATGAAATCAAGATTAAAATCTGATTCTTTTGATGTATCTATTTATATCAAAATTCCGTTTTTTAGAGTTTCGGTTACCATTGAGCCGGGTCGCTCCTTACTTGCAGTTCGTTACCACGAACTATTTGATGAAATTGTGAAATGGTATGTAGAATTGTATTTTTATTCAGTACCCTACTACCGTTACTAAGAAAGGATCACTGTTCGTGGCATTTAGCCACCAGTGTTATACCGGTAGGCCAAAACGCCACTTGCGTGGTAATATAAGGGTGTCACCACTTATTGGAGGGGAAAGCCCCGGCCCCAAATTATAATGTGATGCCCGTGTATACCACACCGTTTCTGCAAATGTCGGGTTTGGTACTACCCTATTTACAGTATACACTGTCCCAGGGTATGATAACGCGATCGAGTGATCAAATGGCCACTTTCTAAAGCCAAATGTACCCGCCTTGGGTTACGGCTAGAAAATCTCTAACTCTCTCGTTGTAGGTAACAAACCCCCCTTTTAATATAATAATGACGGTACCTCGTAGCTCTATCCCTATCCTGCCTGGGTTACGGAAACTATTACACAGTTTGTAGAAAATACCTTACTTGTATTCTTCCAAAAGGGTCAAAATAATCACACAAAAATATATCTCCCTGAACGGTGTCTAAACGCAGGCTAATTCAAAAATAATAATCTTTACAGCACTGTTCATAGGGGTGGACCTTTGCTTGGCCCAACCAATCATCTCAATCCACATTCAAAATCAATTCTGCCTTTCCAGTCCTATTATTCAATGACTCAAACCAGGAAGTACAAAAATAAAACTTATTTTAGAGCTTACTTATTGCAAAACAACTATCGCTTAGCAACGAGACTTTTAAATTATCATTTACTATAGGTAAATCTAAGCAAATGTAATTAGGACGAAAACAGGTCATTTATCTGAAAGGAAAAGAAACAGGGATGGAACTCCAACACCTCCCCCCGTAAGATAAATGACCGCCCACGCGCTACCTTGGTCCGCCCTTACAAACATAAACACATCACTTCAACTTTACAAAATCCATTTGCCTTCTCTCCGACACCAGTGTCTGTGCTACTGCTTCCACCGCTTGGCTCTGGATCGGTCGTCATCAACACGTCTCTACTGTAGGACCACCATGGTCTAAAATCGTATAGCATCCGCATTAGGTTTTGAAAGTTGAAGTCCCCAAGATTCGTAGACAATGATTGTGCACAGCAGAATCAAAACAAAAAATTTTCTCGCTCTCACGAATTTACATTTGAGAGGAGCAGAGAATCAGTTTCTGGCACATATGATGATACCAGCCATCATGAAAAATTGGCTGCACTAGCCTCTTAATTTCCATCTTTGGAAACAACCCCACATCTCAATAAAAAAGTAAATTGCCCCTTGGCATAATTTGAAATAATCTAAGGCCGAACATGCAAAGGCCTGTGAAAACGATAAGGGTACTGGGAATGAAGTAAAATTTTGAGCGAACCATGAATCGTCTTTTTTCTGGTTTCCCTCCCCTGGGATAATTAAATGAAGAATATGTGTTGATGCTAATTAAAGATGAAACTTAGATGCTGAATATGGTTTTCCAGAAATAATTGTCAATTCCCATGAAGAATAACAGCTATGAATAGGGTTACAGGACAAAGGTTTGGGTGAAGTATGAAGTGACTGGGAGATAGTATCCCCCAAGGACTCCAGATCAGAGAGGCAAAATCTCGGTAAAGGGATCACAACTCGTCCGCCAGTTGTGAATTGAGGAAAAGGGCTATCTTTCGCGACTTCCCGCAGGGGATCTTCCCCAAGGGATTCCTCCCCCTCATAAAGGATTGACATATATTTTGGATTGATAATACTAATCTCAGATTCCTTTCCAAATTTTTTAAATCCGACTCGACATTAAATATCTCCCAACTTTCCCCCAACCCGTTGTTGGTCATCCATCTCTATTTTGTAACCATCTTGTTTTATTCCGCATGGGTCTTTGACCTCTTTTCCTCCCCTATTATTTATGTTATATAGGCACAGCCCATCCAACATTTTATTTTTCTCCCTATTATTTATGTTATCAAGGCACAGCCCATCCAACATTTTTTTATTTTTCGCCACTTCAGGCTGAATCTCCAAATTTTGTCTCTTTTTTGAATTCCTCTTTTCATCTCTACTTTTCTCAATTCTGTCATTTGCGCAAAATAATAAATCATCGTTATATCAGACTTGGACTCCAGTATCCACTACCTTTAACTGCATTTCTTCATTGTAGCTCCGTTTAATATCTCTTTTCTCTCTTTTAGTTCTCTTTACTCTTACCGCAGAAACCAATATTTCTTCATCAAATGGGAATTAAGCTCCGACATTTGGTTTTTCAGATTCTACTAAAATTTCTCGAATTTTTACAAGGAAAAGCGCGTACAATAAATTTCGTCTCCTTATTCTGTGGTACAATCAGCGCTTCGCTTTGACCTGTACTTGTTAGCGTTTTACATTCATTAAAAGTTTTCTCAAGTTTTCCATTATCTGGAAATTTTCCCGTAAAATCATTCTCGCGCGACTCATTTCCAATATTATGTTGTCTGTTTACTTCAGCCTCCCATTTCTGTGGATTATCAATATTTCGAACATGCGTATCAAGTATTTTGCTTTTCCAACAGGGTGGCACAGCCTCCCCATTTGTTTTATGGGCCGGTCCACCTCCCCCCGTAGTTAACGGAGTACTATATTTTTCCGTCGTGGTGTAATTTTGTAATTTTCCCACTGTTAAAGAAGTCACTTTTAACGATTGGAGATTTCCAATATCTCCAAGGTCTCCTCCTACTAAAACATCCAGTGCTAGCATAGGTACTAAGCCTACTTTTATCATTTCCCTCTGGACCGTACCGTCCTTCTTTGCAATTTCTATTCTTACCCAAGCAGACGGGTATGGGTGTTTGTCTCCATAATAACATACTGTTGTAATCTTATTTTTATGGTATATTTCCGTCTTTTTAATTAGGTCGATTCTCACAAAAGTTTGCTCACTCCCTGAGTCAATTACCATTTCGGTCTATTTTCCGTTTAATTTTGCTTCTATTTTATGTGATTTCACAAAATCGTCAGTTGTTCCTTTATTATGCGCAATAGCCCAATTTGTTCTTTTATAGATTACTTTCTCATCTTTATTATGGCAATTTTTAGAAAAAGCCCCGAGGAATAAAATGTAACCAGATTATCAACATTTTGAGTATCAACCATTTCGTCTTTTTGACAGGGCGGCGCAGCCTCGGAATTTGTTTTATTGGCCGGTCCACCTCCCCGCCTTGTCAACGAAGTAGCATGATTTTCCGTTTTAGCATTTAATGTGTAATGAATGTCTGATAATTTTTCACTCACTGACATTTCTTTATGTGCTTCAATTTTTTCCAAACGAGCCTCATGATATATTCCATTTACTTCACTATCTTTTTCACTTTTTTCCATACGGGCTTGAAGACTTATTTTATTGTTTCGACTATCTTTTACAATTTTGTCCATACAGGCCTGATGACTTATTTCATTGGGTTGACTATCTTTTTCAATTTTGTCTATACGGGCCTGATGAAGTATTTTATTGGCTTGACTATCTTTTTCAATTTGATCTATCTCATCCTGTAATTTTTTCATATACTCTAGGTATTTTCTCACAAAGGCCTCCATATTAATCTTTCTTTCTATTTTCCTACTCTTTCATGGGCTTCGCTCGCCCTTCTCGGTCTTGAGTTAATCTCATCTCTGTCTGACATTATTTCAAAATTCTGTTAACTTCAAATTACCTCTTCAGTCTAAATGAAAATCCTTTTATCAATGTCTCTTTTTATCCTTTCGTGAAAGATTATTGCCTTTTAATTTGCCCATTCTACGTGGGCAGCACAGCCTTCCTTGTCTTACAAGTTAATTATTCGTGTGATCTATTGATTCTTAAATTTTATTACTTATTATTATCCAACTAGGCACAACCCAGATAAAAAAATTTCTCTTTGCGATTTTTTATATATGTAACCACAATAGGCTACTCTTCTGGGCTAAATTACTTGTCTCTTCGAAAACGCGGAATTCTTTTACTATCAGGTTTACTGATAGGACCTTTTGTTGCTGCCACCAACGTTCGTGGTATCTAGCAACCAGTGTTATACCGGTAGGCCATAACGCCACGGGCGTGGTAATATACGGATGTCACCACTTATTGGAGGGGAAAGTCCCGACCCCAAATTATAATGTGATGCCCGTGTCTACCACACCGTTTCTGCAAATATCGGGTTTGGTACTACCCTATTTACAGTATACCCTGTCCCAGGGTATGATAACGCGATCGAGTGGTCAAACGGCCACTTTCTAAAGCCAAATGTACCCGCCTTGGGTTACGGCAAGAAAATCTCTAACTCTCTCGTTGGAGGTAACAAACCTCCAAACCAAAATATGTTCTTTTGACGTTTAAAACAATGCTTCTTAATTATCGACTAGTTAAGGTTGGTTCTGATTGATAGATTCCGGTGCCAGACTCCGGATTCTGGACCCTATGAAGATATTTTATTTATTTATTTTTCTTTACCATTTTTTTCTTTTTTATTACTATTTTTGCAACACCCCAATTGGATGGATTCGTAAGAATGATTTCCAAATGGTCGCTTTTTCAAGCTTTATTTTTGTTTTGACTTTTTTTCATATTAACTTGTGTTTATGCTAATAAAAATGTTTGAAAAAAAAGAAAAAGCTATCAGTCGACAGATCTGTCAAAATATGACTGAAAATATGAACTTTAAGGATAGAAAGTTGCCTGAGATGTACTTTGAGTAATACATAAAAGGTAAAAAATAAAACATTACTTACGCATTGTTCACATTCGTGTAGTAAGGTGCAATAAGGCATCGTAAGGCGTATAGGGTGTAGTAAGACGAGTAAGAGAACTAGATTTAAATTCTATTTTCTGTTACGGATGACCAATGAAAGTGCTTTATTAGTTGAGTCAGTACGTGGACATGGTGGTCAAAACAAATCAATATTTATTTTATATGGTTATTTTTGGTAATTTAGGCCATAAGGTCACACTGGTTATCACACCAATGTGAACAATCCATTAGTTGCCTCAGAATCCAGTTATATTGATTAAAAAAAAATAAAAGAAAAATCTATTTTTAGTCAGAATGAGATTCAACACCTTCATCCTTTTTTCCGATGGTCGCTGAAGTCTTGACTCTTTTCATGTGTTGCAGTAGCTACTCGTCTCCACAAATGCATGTGGCACTTTCTTGGGCCCGCTTCATACCGTATTTTGTTTTCAGAATTCCACGTAACGTTTCCGTTTTAAGCAAGTTCCGTCTGTCTGTCTTTATGATTTTTACTGCACTAAAAAACCTTTTGACGACAACGTTGGAGAAAGGAAGAGTAAACACAAATATTACTGCCAATTTTAGATTTGCGTAAAACTCGATTCCGGCGGAGTTTTTCTTCGTAAAAACCAAACGCCAGTAGGTAACCGCATCCATATTTTCAATATTTTCAACATCGATTAGACTTTGCTTCCTCCACTCTTGTTTGATTTTGTTTCCATCCCATGACACTTGCCAATACTTTCGAACAAAGGGTTGAAGAGAACCAAGCCGTAGTGACTGAGCTGATACAGGGTCAACCATTTCTGCATATTTTTAAATGTCATCATCGAAACGAAATCGAGTTTGGATCTGCTGCACAGCTTTTATGTAAAAAGATTGTGCAGTTCTGAGGATCTTTTCAACTGCATCATGGGGTTTTTGCGAGTTCAAGTTGCTAGAATTGGTTAGAAAATTAAATTTAGGAAGACTAAGTTACTAAGGCTAGGCATAAGTGAAGATAAAAAGGTGTCGTTGGGTAATGAAAAGATTGATCAGGTGGGCAGCTTCACTTACCTTGGTAGTATTATTAGTAAAGATGCTGAGAGCAGTGAAGATGTTAAAAATAGAATAGACAAGGCTCAGGGTGTTTTTTCACTGTTAAAACAAGTCTGGAAGAATAGGAAGATAAGTCTGCAAACCAAGATTAGAATATTAGAAGCTATATTGATGACAGTGGTCAAATATGGGTCTGAAGCATGGACGCTCCGATAAAGCGGATGAAGATTTGCTAGATGTTGTCCAGATAAATTGCTTAAGGATTGTTCTGGGTACCCGGCTGACTGACCGTATTTCAATAAATAGGCTGTGCGAAAAATTTGGTTCAACACCGCTTTCTAGGGATATAATGAAAGAAAGGTTGAGGGGGCTAGGGCACTTTGTGCGGATGAAGGATGACAGATTGCCGAAGATTGTTCTTTTCGGCCAACCGTCTAGGGCTAAACGGAAAGCAGGTCGTCCCCGTCTGAGGTGGGAGGATGTCATCAAGAAAAATTTAAAGTAAATGGGAACTTCGTGTAAAAAGGGAGGCCTTGAATAGATTGGGGTGGAGGAGGAGCGTGCGTATCTGTGTTTGCCTCAGGCGGCTTGGTGCTGCGGTGAGTTGTTAGTAGTAGTAGTAGTAGTAGTAGCATCATGGGGCACACCAGGATCGGATTTTAGTGTCAAGAGAGAGTCCTGCCCATTCGGACCTAAATAAATGTTTTCGAGGGGAAGGTAAACACTTGGGTCATTCACATTAATTTGGAATGCATTTGTTGACTTCACATAGTCCTTCTTCATGAAGCTCAAAGACAATTTCTTGATAAGAGATTAAGTCTCTAATTTAAGGTAATAAAATAGTGGTTTGCCAGCTTGAAAAGCTACATTTAATTCAGTGAGTAATCCCAACGCAAAGGCAACAAATTCAAACATACACTTCATAACTGGGTTCAGATTTGTGTATATAAGCTCATTGAACTTTGTTTGATCCTCAACTAGTAGTTGTCTGTATTAGGCACTAAGAGCATCCCATTGTTCAAAAATTCTGTCCACAACAGCTTTGACTGAAAGCCATCAAGTCTGCCCAGCCTGCAGAACCTTATGCATCTCGACTTGGTAGAACATTTGAAATTCAAGGATAGCATGTTGCCTCTTGTGACTATGTGTGAAGTGCATATATATGGAGCGACAGATGTGTTCCATGGATTTTGGCAATTTCTTGCATGCATATGAAGCAACAAGATGAGCCATATGACAGGAGAATTTCACTATGACTACCCGTGGGAACGCTTCTTTTATCATGGACGAAACGCTTTGGTTAGCTCCCATCATAGAGTTTGTAGTGTCAGACCAAACCCTATGAAATTTGCTGGGGGAAGCTTGTGTGTTTCTATTATGCACTTCTTTAGCTCCTCAAATATCGTCTTGGTTGAAGAGTCGGGACACTCAACTACGTCGAGTACATCAACTTCAACTGAGAGGTCAACATTGCAAAATATTACTCCAACTTCTAGAAGCTTTTTAGAAGATACATCAGTGGACTCATCAATAATAACAGAGAAGCAGCGATTCCGTAAGATCTCAATCAAACGATCTTTATTAAAACCACTTAGTCCTGTTCGTATAACATTGGTAGCTTTCTGTTTCTTGAGTTGCACATTCTCCACTATTTGCTTTGAAGGCAATTTTTTTTATAAAAGCTACGAAAGGCTCGACCTTAGAAATAGCCAAGTTATTTTCAACTAGAAAAGTGCAAATTCTGGCCTCAAGAAGCTTTGTCTGGTCAGTGAATCCCCCTTGCAAAAAGTGATCAAGAGTATTTGAAGTGGACCTATCTGCTTTAATTTTGACATATGCTTCTTTGTGTTGGAGTACTTTATAAGCTCTGATTTTCCGCTTTTTCCTAGCTTGAGATCAGTATTGCATACTCCACAATATCCAAGATATGAGTTCTTTTTTTTAACCATCCCTTCAATTGCGGGTCACTCATCCATGAGTGAACAAACTTTTGGGAGTACTGAATTTAAGTGGTAGAACTTTGTGCAGGTTCACGTTTCTTCTGTTTTTTCTATGGAGGAATCGTATAATTTGAGGAGGGTAAAACAATAGAGTTGGATTCTTTATTAATGCTATATCCCATACTAATCTGAAAAATATCAAGCATCAGGGATACAATCTTGGAAACTAAATAAAACATATCTTTTATTTACTGTTAATGTTGGTGTGATTAGCAGTGTGACCCTACTACACCTGAATACACTAATACAGCCATATAAATTTAATATTTTGTTTATATTGACCCCTACATGTTAGAAGAGCAATCCCCCTTGCTCCATAGGAAATCTTACTCCTTTTACTGTCCTTTGAGTAAAAGTTGAGTAGGAATGAAAAAGTCACCATAAATTGAACACATGCTTATGTTTTTGCAACAGATCATTGGTTTGCTAATTTATGTTCATCAAGAGTGGGAGAAACATATTGAAATGTGTTTCCAGCATAATAGTAATAATGCAGATCATGTTATGTGAATAAATTATTTCTGATACAAACATAATTGTTTTTTCTATTTATGGTGACTTATGATTATGGACCACCCTGTTAAGTTAAGCTAATTTTATTTCAAATGACAGTTCAACGATGCTATGTCAACAGTGTGTAGTATATCAGCCTTTCCGTTGGCAGGCAGGCAGGCTAAACAAGCATTGCTGTCTCATTATAAAATTAGCTATATATAACAAAACAGGCCTTTATCCCTTTGGTGCAGTTGAAAGATCTATAAGAAAGAACCTCTTAAGAAACAAAAGAGACTGAAATTTTTTGTAGCTTTTAACATACAGTAGCTGTTCCATTCTGTCTTTTCTGAAGTTCATTTTTTTAATCAAATTAATATAACCTAGTTTCATATGGCAACTTTACAGGTATATAGTACATCAGGCCGGGGGCTATCAATGAGTATCAACTGGCTTTCAATCACCTTAAACTAATCATCTTGTAAATGAAAATATTCTTTATTGACAAGAAAGCCATGATTCTATGGTAAGAACAGAATGTTTGAAATGACTAGTAAAAGGTGACAGATCACCTGGTATCACCTGGTATTTTCAAAATGTCAGCAAGTTCATGTTGTCAAAGTTTCAAATTCAAGTTGTTTGAGGCTGCAGTTAAATTTTTGCACAAGGCTGATGAAAGTACTAATTTTTTCAGGTGCATTTTTTTATTTATTTCTTTGTTAATTGCTAAGTTAGAATGATTCAATTAATTATGATAATTGTAAGAAATAATTATGCTAATTATATATATATATATATATATATATATATATATAATTACATAATTGTTTTACAATTATCATAATTAATTGAATCATCCTAATAGCAATTAACAAAGAAATAAAAAAACACCTGAAAAACTTGCAGCCTCAAACAACGTTTGAAACCTAATGAACTTGCTGACATTTTGATAATAATGTATTGAATATCTTTAAATTTAAATTTGGGTAAAAACCAGTCTCCATTTGGCAGATTCTGCAAATCTGTACTTCCAATCTGCAAATTTTATTTCAATGGCGACTTCTTTTCTTGAGACTTCCAAAATTCTTTTAACACTACTAATCATTTGAAGAAAACCTGATAAAGGCGCAGACTAGGGACCGCTGCAGTAAAAGGTGCAGAGGAACTGCTCAATTTAACCAGGACTTGCAGTAAGAAATTAATTGTTTATATCCTGCTTCTACTGGACTGCCCTCTGCACCTTTAGAGCTCTGTTAGAGCCCAATGGACTGAATAATATATAATAAGAAATAAGAAGTTTTTATCAGGAGTCCCTTTTTTCTGCACCTTTACCCAAAACTTGGTTAACCTTCCTACCTCTGCTTCTGATTCTTGATCATTGAACTGCAATCAATAGCGCCCACTAATGACACCAAAATTTTTTAAAATTTTGGGATACCAGGTGATCTGTCACCTTTTACTAGTCATTTCAAACATTCTGTTCTTTCCATAGAATCATGGCTTTCTTGTCAATAAAGAATATTTTCATTTACAAGATTATTAGTTTAAGGTGATTGAAAACCAGTTGATACTCATTGATAGCCCCCTGAGTGCTGTACTATATACCTGTAAAGTTGCCATATGAAACTAGGTTATATTAGTTTGCTTAAAAAAATGAACTTCAGAAAAGACAGAATAGAACAGCTAGTGTATATTAAAAGCTACAAAAAATTTCAGTCTCTTTTGTTTCTTAGAGGTTCTTTTTTATAGATGTTTCTATAGCGCCAAAGGGATAAAGGCCTGTTTTGTTATATATAGCTAATTTTATAATGAGACAGCCTTGTTTGTTTAGCCTGCCTGCCTGCCAAGTGAAAGGCTGAGATACTACGCAATGTTGACATAGCATAGTTTAATTGTCATTTGAAATAAAATTAGCTTAATTTAACAGGGTGGTCCATAATCATAAGTCACCATAAATAAAAAAAGCAATATAGCATGATCTGCATTATTACTATTATGTTGGAAACACATTTCAATATGTTTCTCCCACTCTTGATGAACATAAATGTGCAAACCAATGATCTGTTGCAAAAACATAATCATGTGTTCAACTTATGGTGACTTTTTCATTCCTACTCAACTTTTACTCAAAGGACAGTACAAGGAGTAAGATTTCCTATGGAACAAGGGGGATTGCTCTTCTAGGATATAGGGGTCAAAATAAACAAAATATTAAATTTATATGGCTGTATTAGTGTATTCAGGTGTAGTAGGGTCACACTGCTAATCACACCAACATTAACTGTAAATAAAAGATATATTTTATTTAGTTTCCAAGATTGTATCCCTGATCCCTGATATTTTTCAGATTCGTATGGGAGATAGCATTAATGAAGAATCCAACTCTAGTGTTTTACCCTCCTCAAATTATGCAATTCCTCCAAAGGAAAAACAGAAGAAACGTGAACCTGCACAAAGTTCTACCACTTAAATTCAGCACTCCCAAAAGTTTGTTGACTCATGGATGAGTGACCTGCAATTGAAGGGATGGTTAAAAAAAAAAACTCATATCTTGGATATTGTGGAGTATGCAATACTGATCTCAAGCTAGGAAAAAGCGGAAAATCAGAGCTTATAAAGCACTCCAACACATAGAAGCATATGTCCAAATTAAAGCAGATAGGTCCACTTCAAATACTCTTGATCACTTTTTGCAAGGGGGATTCACTGACCAGACAAAGCTTTTTGAGGCCAGAATTTGCACTTTTCTAGTTGAAAATAACTTGGCTATTTCTAAGGTCGAGCCTTTCGTAGCTTTTATAAAAAAAATTGCCTTCAAAGCAAATAGTGGAGAATGTGCAACTCAAGAAACAGAAAGCTACCAATGTTATACGAACAGGACTAAGTGGTTTTAATGAAGATCGTTTGATTGAGATCTTACGGAATATCTGCTTCTCTGTTATTATTGATGAGTCCACTGATGTATCTTCTAAAAAGCTTCTAGAAGTTGGAGTAATATTTTGCAATGATGACCTCTCAGTTGAAGTTGATGTACTCGACGAAGTTGAGTGTCCCGGCTCTTCAGCCAAGACGATATTTGAGGAGCTGAAGAAGTGCATAATAGAGACACACAAGCTTCCCCCTGCAAATTTCATAGGGTTTTGCTCTGACACAACAAACTCTATGATGGGAGCTAACCAAAGCGTTTTGTTCATGATAAAAGAAGGGTTCCCACGGGTAGTCATAGTGAAATGCTCCTGCCATATGGCTCATCTTGTTGCTTCATATGCACGCAAGAAATTGCCCAAATCCATGGAAGACATCTGTCGCTCCATAGATAGTCACTTCACACATAGTCACAAGAGGCAACATGCTTTCCTTGAATTTCAAAAGTTCTACCAAGTCGAGATGCATAAGATTCTGCATGCTGGGCAGACATGATGGCTTTCAGTCAAAGCTGCTGTGGACATAATTTTTGAACAATGGGATGCTCTTAGTGCCTAATACAGACATCTACTATTTGAGGGTCCAACAAAGCTCAATGAGCTCGTATACACAAATCTGAACCTAGTCATGAAGTTTATGTTTGAATTTGTTGCCTTTGCATTGGGATTGCTTACTGAATTCAATGTAGCTTTTCAAGATGACAAACCACTATTTTATCGCCTGAAACTAGAGACTGAATCTCTTATCAAAAAATTGTCTTTGAGCTTCATGAAGAAGGACTATGTGAAGTCAACAAATGCATTCCAAATTAATGTGAATGACCCAAGCGTTTACCTTCCCCTCGAAAATATTTATTTGGGTCCAAATGGGCAGGATTTTCTCTTGACACTAAAATCAGATCCTGGTGTACCCCATGATGCTACTACTACTACTACTACTACTACTACTACTAACAACTCACTGCAGCACCAAGCCGCCTGAGACAAACACAGATACGCACGCTCCTCCTCCACCCCAATCTATTCAAGGCCTCCCTTTTTACACGAAGTTCCCATTTCTTTTAAATCTTTCTTTATGACGTCCTCTCACCCCAGACGGGGACGACCTGCTTTCCGTTTAGCCCTAGATGGTTGGCCGAAAAGAACAATCTTCGGCAATCTGTCATCCTTCATCCGCACAACGTGCCCTAACCACCTCAACCTTTATTTCATTATAGCCCTAGAGAGCGGTATTGAACTGCATTTTTCGTATAGCCTATTGTTTGAAATACGGTCAGTCAGCCGGGCACCCAGAACAATCCTTAAGCAATTTATCTGGACAACATCTAGCAAATCTTCATCCGCTTTTTCGGAGCGTCCATGCTTCAGAGCCATATTTGACCACTGTCATCAATATAGCTTCTAATATTCTAATCTTGGTTTGCAGACTTATCTTCCTATTCTTCCAGACTTTTTTTAACTGTGAAAAAACACCCTGAGCCTTGTCTATTCTATTTTTAACATCTTCACTGCTCCCACCATCTTTACTAATAATACTACCAAGGTAAGTGAAACTGCCCACCTGATCAATATTTTCATTACCCAACGTCACCTTTTCATCTTCACATATTCCTAGCGTTAGTGACTTAGTCTTCCTAACATTAATTTTCAAACCAATTCTAGCACCCTGAACTCGCAGAAACCCCATGATGCAGTTGAAAAGATCCTCAGAGCTGCACATCAGATCCAAACTCGATTCCATTTCGATGATGACATTTAAAAATATGCAGAAATGGTTGACCCTGTATCAGCTCAGTTACTACGGCCTGGTTCTCTCCAACTCTTTGTTCGAAAGTATTGGAAAGTGTCATGGGATGGAAACAAAATCAAACAAGAGTGGAGGAAGCAAAGTCTAATCGATGTTGAAAATATTGAAAATATGGATGCGGTTACCTACTGGCGTTTGGTTTTTACGAATAAAAACTCCGCCGGAATAGAGCAATACCCAAATCTAAAATTTGCAGTAATATTTTTGTTTACTCTTACTTTCTCCAACGTTGTCATCGAAAGGATTTTTAGTGCAGTAAAAATTATAAAGACAGACAGACGGAACTCGCTTAAAACGGAAACGTTACGTGGAATTCTGAAAACAAAATACGGTATGAAGCGGGCCCAAGAAAGTGCCACATGCATTTGTGGAGACGAGCAGCTACTGCAACACATGAAAAGAGTCAAGGCTTCAGCTACCATCGGAAAAAAGGATGAAGGTGTTGAACCTGATTCTGACTAAAAATAGATTTTTCTTTTATTTTTTTTAATCAATATAACTGGATTCTGAGGCAACTAATGGATTGTTCACATTTATGTAATAACCAGTGTGACCTTATGGCCCAAATTACCAAAAATAACCATAAAAAATAAATATTGATTTGTTTTGACCACCATGTCCACGTGCTGACTCAACTAATAAAGCACTTTCATTGGTCATCCGTAACAGAAAATAGAATTTAAATCTAGTTCTCTTACTCGTCGTACTACACCCTATACGTCTTACGACGCCTTATTGCACCTTACTACTCGAATGTGAGCAATTTCTGAGTATTGTTTAAATTTTTTCCTTTTATGTATTACTCAAATTACATCTCAAGGAACTTTCTATTCTGAAAGTTCATTTTTTCGTCATATTTTGACAGATCTGTTGACTGATATCTTTTTCTTTTTTTTCAAAAATTTGTATTAGAATAAACACAAGTCAATATGAAAACAAGTCAAAGCAAAAATAATGCTTGAAAAAGTGACCACTTGGAAATCATTCATACGAATCCATCCAATTGGAGTGTTGCAAAAATAGTAATAAAATAGAAAAAAAATGGCAAAGAAAAATAAATAAATAAAATATCTTCATAGGGTCCAGAATCCGGAGTCTGGCACCGGAATCTATCAATCAGAACCAACCTTAACTAGTCGATAATTAAGAAGTACTGTTTTAAACGTCAAAAGAACATATTTTGGTACAAGTAAATGGTCCTAAGTTGCAAAATAAGTCGCCTATTTATTGCAAAATAAGGCTTTACTAGTGATTTGGAAAGAAGTCAGAAAATCGGGGAACCTGTAGGGATTTTGGTATGGAAAATAGGGGATTTTTAAGGATATTCCACCAGCCTTCTAGGGATTTCAAAAAATATGAAGTGGAAACACTGGTTTAGACCCCGTTTGGGGAGATATATTTTTGTGTGATTATTGTGACCCTTTTGGAAGAATACAAGTAAAGTATTTTCTACAAACTCTGTACTAGTTTCCGTAACCCAGGCAGGGTAGGGATAGAGCTACGAGGTACCGTCATTATTATATTGATAGGGGGATGTGTTACCTCCAACGAGAGAGTTAGAGATTTTCTGGCCGTAACCCAAGGCGGGTACATTTGGCTTTAGAAAGTGGCCATTTGACCACTTGGTCGCGTTATCATACCCTGGGACAGGGTATATTGTAAATAGGGTAGTACCAAACCCGATATTTGCAGAAACGGTGTGGTAGACACGGGCATCACATTATAATTTGGGGTCGGGACTTTCCCCTCCAATAAGTGGTGACATCCGTATATCACCACGCCAGTGGCGTTATGGCCTACCGGTATAGCACTGGTTGCTAGATACGACGAACGTTGGTGGCAGCAAGAAAAGGTCTTATCAGTAAACCTGACGGTAAAAGAATTCCGCGTTTTCAAAGAGACAAGTAAATTAGCCTACAAGAGTAGCCTATTGTGGTTACATGTATAAAATATCGCTAAGAGAATTTTTTTTATCTGAGCTGTGCCTAGTTGGATAATAATAAGTAATAAAATTTACGAATCCATTGATCACACGAATAATTAACTTGTGAGACAAGGGAGGCTGCGCCACCCACGTAGAATGGGCAAATTAAAAGGAAATAATCTTTCATGAAAGGATAAAAAGAGACATTGATAAAAGGATTTTCATTTAGACTGAAGAGGTAATTTGAAGTTAACGGAATTTTGAAATAATGTCAGACAGAGATGAGATTAACTCAAGACCGAGAAGGACGAGTGAAGCCCATCGAAAAAGTAGGAAAATAGAAAGAAAGACTAATATGGAGGCCTTTGAGAGAAAGTACCTAGAGTATATGAAAAAATTACAGGATGAGATAGATCAAATTGAAAAAGATAATCAAGCCAATGAAATAATTCATCAGGCCCGTATGGACAAAATTGAAAAAGATAGTCAAGCCAATGAAATATGCCATCAGGCCCGTATGGACAAAATTGAAAAAGATAGTCAAGCCAATGAAATACGTCATCAGGCCCGTATGGACAAAATTGAAAAAGATAGACAAGCCAATGAAATATATCATCAGGCTCGTATTGAAAAAATTGAAGCCCGTAAGGGAATGTCAATGAGTGAGAGAGTCCGTATTCAGGACGAGGCTGTATGTAGAAATATGGGTATTGGAAGGTCATAGCCGGAACCTAGCTAATGGAGAGTGGAGTTGACAGGGCAGGCCTCTAGAAAGGGAGGGAACAGCCAATGAACTCACCTGTCCGGCGGCTTTGTACGACCCTCTTCTACATAGTTTTGAGGTTTTTCTTTCCTATCCATGTTCTTTTCTTAAGTAAAAGTTTGGAAGTTACAGTTCACTCCCCTTATGGTACTGTTCTGGTACGGGTGGGGGTTTATCTCCACCAAGCTAGCTGGTTTGTTTATTAACCGACTCTCAAGGCTTTCAGTGTCGGCAAGGAGTGCCTGCTTTGCGGGAGGGACGAAGGTTATGAATGAAGTAGGAAGTATAGACGAATGAGAGTACTACGCGGACACTCTTCCTTGGGCGTAGCTTAGGTTGCGGCCTGGGGACAAATGATAACGCACAAAATAGCCAAAGGCCTCGTCATCTAATTAGTGACTCGCACGACTGGATTAACGAGAGTACCAGTGTCCCTATCCACTGTCTATCGAACCAACACCACGGGGATCGGGCCTGGTAACGTCTGCAGAGACAGAAGACCCTGTTGAGCTTGACTCTAGTTCGGCATTGCGGAGTGACATGAGAGGTGTAGCATAAGTGGGAGATGGTAACGTCGGAAATGAAATACCACTACTTTCATGGTCGCTTCACTTACTCAGTGAAGCGGAGGCAAGGCCCTTTGGGGATTTGTTTGTGGTGTCAAGGGAGTCCACCTGTGAGTGGCGCCCTCGATTCGTGCTGAGGACAGTGCCGGATGGGGAGTTTTACTGGGGTGGTACATCTCACAAATGATAACGCAGGTGTCCTAAGGCCAGCTCAGGGAGGACGGAAACCTCCCGTAGAGCAAAAGGACAAATGATGGCTTGATCCCGACTTTCAGTACGAGTACGGACTGCGAAAGCACGGCCTATCGATCCTTTTGGCTTTAACAGTTTTAAGCAAGAAGTGTCAGAAAAGTTACCACAGGGATAACTGGCTTGTGGCGGCCAAGCATTCATAGCGACGTCACTTTTTTATTCTTTGATGTCGGCTCTTCCTATCATTGCGAAGCAGTATTCGCCAAATGTAGGATTGTTCACCCACCTACAGGGAACGTGAGCTGGGTTTAGACCGTCGTGAGACAGGTCAGTTTTACCCTACAGACGTTCAAACCAGTTGATTTAGTAATCCTGCGAAGTACGAGAGGAACCGCAGGTTCGGACATTTGGTTTTGCACTTGGTCGAACGGCCAATGGTGCGAGGCTACGTCCGTGTGATTATGTATGAAAGCCTCTGAAGGTAGAATCTTTGCTGGAGTTCACAATGGTACCGTGCGTTCGGACTCACTGGTGGCTAAACGTAACCTGGTCCTTTAGCTTTTAGCAATGAGTGCTAGTGCTTCGGAGCCAAGGTTCGACAGTTGCTTACCCTCGGGAGATGGCGACAGGGCAGCTTCACCGTCGAATAAATCAAATATTTCATAAGGTCAAATGCCAAAATCACTTGTAGACGACTTGGGTACCGGCCGGGGTGTAGAGTAGTGATTTACACTGCGATCTGCTGAGACTAAGCCTATGACCGGGAGATTTTTCTTGCCAGCGGGCAAGTCCCCCAAATTTACTTGAATTATTTTCAGGTGTTGGTCGTAAGGAATCGTGTATCGAGAGTAAAAGGGAGAGTACAAAGTACTCAAAAATGAAGGGGGGTCATTCTAAATCCATTGTATGGGTAGTGGAAATTAGGATGACTCGGAGAGAGTGTCAAGACTCGGGGAATCTCTTGACACCGGCATGAACGGGAACTAAAACTATTCCGTTCTCTGTCTATGTGTTTGCCAAGTCCAGGCAGTAATTTTGGTCATTTTTGACGACCTATGTGGGTGCTCTTCGAGCACCCGCACTTTAAATTGAATCAGGCAAATTGTATTAAGTGAAGTCTTTGGTTTTAGAGTCCAAGCGTGTTTTCCTATGAGCATGTTGATTTTCAAAAAGATGACAAAGCAATATCTCAAGAACAGCTTACATTATTAAGTTAAATCTTTAAGGGTAAGTTGCACCAGATTTTAAACTAGCCAGAAGACACTGTGTGCATACTATTCTTATTACCACTATAGTTGCATGTCCAGCCTTTGAGCTTGGACTACGTCTGGCTGAGAGACGGATATTGCTATTATATGGTATTGTTTACCATCACTGCGAGGCTCCTTGCTACTATTTGTTGTTGATTACAACCTATAGAGAATGTAAGCGATCTCGTCAAGTTTTGTGTCAACTGTTGATGTTGAGAGGATTTGGTGAGAGCTATTCTTATTACCACTATAGTTACTATAACTAATGACGCTAAGGGTATTAAGTTGAAACTTGTGGGAAACGTTTAGGATTAGTTTCTATTAAGAAAAATACTATATGCATGAAGGTTTTCAAACGGAAATATAAAAGGACATTTGAGACATTGTAGTTTTATTCCCAAGTAAAAGAGATATTTGGGTTTGAATATTACTTTAAACTTGCATTGCCGGCGGAGACATTAAGGACTTGGTTTCGGATCTGAGCATATTGCATGCCACTAAAAAATAGAAAAACAATACTTGAAAGAAAAAGGATGGCCCGAGATGCAGATGCGGATGACTCTTGCCCCAGATGTAACCTAAGTATTGAGGATATGGCCCATATTCTCTCCAAATGCCAGCAACTTTTCTTTTAAGGGGAAAGTATTTTGAGGATGGTAAATTGGAGTTCCCGGGGATCCTGCAGACGACTGTAAAAAGGAAAATCAGGCAGTTATGTAAATATGTAGATGAAGTGTTGACATCAATGAGCGAAACCTGATTTTTTTTTTGCTGGGGGGAGGGGAGAAGTTAGATAGTTATGCTATTTTGCTTGTGGGAGTATGTCTAAGAATAATGTGTTGTATGGCCTATTTTTGGCTTATAATAAATTTATTATTATTAAACAATACCACAGGCAGTGTCGTTCTTGGATAGCTAGAAATATCATTAAACTTTTAAACTTTTAGTTTTAACACTAAAACTTTTAAAAAAGAATAAAAAAAATTTCTAGCTATAATAGCCAGAAATATCATTGAAAATTTCAAAGGAGCTAATTATATTGGAGATTAAAAGTTCTAATACGCACTTTAAGAGTCAAGGGGGTTTAGAGGGCAAGCAGTCCTCCTCCCAAGCCCATTCATTTTCCAAAGAAAATTAATAAAAATTTTAAGACAACCGTTATTTTCAGCATTGTAGAACGGTCCGGTAGCTAAATCTCTGGGAATGTTGGGTATGGAAAACAGGGCCATATCCGGTATTTTTTTCTGAGGGAGGGATTACAATATATATTTTTTTTTGGGGGGGGGGGGTATAAATAAAACTTAAAAAAACGCATCAAAATTTATTTATGTTCATTTTCGTTACGTTTTTTACGAGTCTGACAAACATACCGGGGGGGGGGGTCAAACCCCCTGCCTCCCTCCTTTGATACGGCATTGATGTAAAACCCAAAAAACCATGTAATTGGCTCATTATGCTTCAAAACTAAATGTTGCTTTAAAATTAAATCAAAAGACACTTTGTGCATGGTTGCCAATAAGACACCTCAGCAATATATTGAGAACAACTGGGGTTTTAATTTGAAACTATTGGGGCTACTGCTATTACTACTTCTGTTCTTACAATTTAAATAAATCAAAAGAGTGCAAGTTTATCCAGGTTGTCAAAGAACATAGATAGATTATTTTGGGAATGGTATTAAATTTTATTTTTCAGGTTAACTTGAGGAGGTATATAAATTTAATTAAACAATAATATTTGTGTCAGGATTACAAATAGCAAGCCAAGCTATGGATTCTAATAGAAAAAACCAAAGAGACATAACTTTTTCCATGAAAAAGACTATGTCAATAAAAATCGTCAATCGTCAATAAAAAACTTTTTATTGACGTAATCGTCAATAAAAAAAGGAACAAAAATTTATTTAAAAATATTTTTCGCGAAACTAGTTTTTCAAAGAAAAGTAAAGAGCTCCATTAAACAAAAAATGAAGAGAAATAAAAGTCAAATAATCTTCAAAGCGTAAGACTACCACAAATCACCATTAATAAATAAATGAAACCCAAAACGAACAGAAATTACAATAAATAACCGATTCAAACTCAAAACGAGCAACAATTAACGCGGTTTTTTGGGCTGAAAATCCTCATGCCTTCTCAAGGGCCAGAACATAATTTGCACTTTACTATAAAAAAAAAAAAAAAAAAAAAAAAAAAAAAAAAAAAAAAAAAAACAAATGATCGTGGATTGTCAGTTAATATAAATATATATACTGATATTTATTCCTTAGAGTTTTAATGGTTATTTTTACCAAAATCGAAAAGTAAAAGCATTTAAAATATATTTGTTTTCAGTAAGATGCAAATATGTCCTGGTCTTGAGAAGGCATGGGGGTTGTCAGCCCTATACCTGTTAATTTTTTTTTTCGTTTTTAGTTCGATTGCTTATTGTAATTTCTGTTCGTTTTAGGCTTCATTTATTTATTGATAAATGATTCATTAAAGATTGATTATTGATTTATTGATTTAATGAATGATTTACTGATTCATTGATAAATATTATTCCTTTTTTTTATATTTTTTTTTGTATAGATCCTGGACTTCCTGATGAACAGCAATGTTCTTATATTTTTAATTGGAAAGCAAAAAGCAAGAGAATCAGCTTGTGTGCGGAATGCTGGAAGATCGACGGAGGAATTACTTAGCCAAGATAGGAATATTTTTTCAAGGTAAGAGGAACGAGAGAAGAATAGGAGAAGAAAAATATAAAAAAGAGACAAGGGGAGGGGTAGGGGTAGGGAGAGGCAAGGGAAAAGATTAGGGGAGATATGAAGCAAGAAGAGTTACTGCGGCGCTAGATAAACTAAGTTACAGTTTGGCATGTGTCTTTTTTCAAAAATATTGAAGATAACTGCTCAAACTTGAAATCAGAATAGAAGTTTATCAAAGCTCAAAAAGCCAATTTTGGTGGAAAAAAAAATTATCCGTAGCCACTATTATTATATTCTTCTTACTAAGGAAAAAATAGACCTCCTTTGAATCTCAGATTAGAGGTTGATATTTTTAGCCTAAGCGCATTTCTACTACCACTTCTGTTAAAAACTCACACTGCAACAAGCTATTTGAGGCCAACAAATGTGTAAACGCTTCTCCCCATTCTATTCAAAGCTCTACTTTTCGCCATCTCCCGTTAAGTGCCGATTTCTTTGAAATCCTTTTTTGTAACCTCTTATCCGAGTCTTGAATCAGCTGCTTTTTATTTCACCCCACATAGATGGCAAAAATTACTCTCGTTGAAAATATGTCAACCTTTACCTGAATACCGTGGTCTATCCATGTTAACCTTTTTCTTTCCTTCTTTCAAATAATTAAATAAAAAAAAACAAGTTTTTTAAACTGTAAGTAAGGAGCGACATTAAAACTTAAAACGAACAGAAATTATTCCGTATATGGAAGGTTCTCTCCCCTCCTCAACGCCTCGCTCTTTACACTAAATTTTTTTATTGTTTTAAAAAATAAAATTGTGAGACAGAGTCAAACTTAAGCCTAAAGAGCGAGGAATTGAGGAGGGGACAGACCCTTTCATAACGGTATAATTTCTGTTCGTTTTAAGTTTTAATGTCGCTCCTTGCTTTCATTTAAAAGAACTTGTTATTTTATTCAATTTATGAACTTTTTTGAATTAATGAAGCTTTGATTTTGGCTCACCGTACATCAATAATTAAAGCAAAATTTGCATATTAATTTATTTTTTTGGCTAAAGAGTTTTTTCGAAATTTTGTTCTGACGTAACTTACGAATTAACTTACGTAACGAACTTCTATTTTCGTATGTTTTTATTACGTATATTTGGGAGTTCGCCCTCTTGTCAATATCTCGCATTTCACGCTAAAGTTCAATTTTTGTTCGAATCACAAACCGCTGAATCACAAAGGTCGGTTAATTAGAATAGATAGCTTTTTTGAAAATACTAAAAAAAACTTTAGCGTAAAGAGTGAGGTATTGACTAGGGGATGAACCCCCTCATATACGTAATAATTTCTGTTCTTTTTAAGTTTTAATGTTGCTCCTTACTTTCAGTTGACAAAACTTGTTTTTTTCATTTAATTTCTGATCTTTTTTTAAATAATGCTGGGAAATCCGGCGCCCCCTTCATAGAAATGTCCCTTCCCCAATGAAACATCCTCCATGGAAAGATCCTCCCCCGTAACCCCCTACTCTGACCCCCCCACAAGAAAAAAATCCTTTCTGAAAACGTCTGTATACTTCCCGATAACCAATACTTTATGTAATAAAGGGGCAAAGTTTATAACTTGCAGCCCTTCCCCTGGGAACTGTGGGGGATTAAGACATACTCAAAGACATATTTACTGAATTTTCAACTATGCTGAACAAAATGGCTATCTCAAAATTTGAATTGGGCGACTTCGGGAAAAAAATGAGCATGGGAGGGGGTCAAGTTGCCCTATAATTTTTTTGGTCACTTAAAAAGGAAACTAGAACTTTTGATTTCCTTTCGAATGAGCCTTCTCACGATATTCTAGGACTACTGGATCGATACCATCACTACTGAAAAAAAAACCAACAAACAAACAAACAAATAAACACCCTTCTTTGATATTTCTTCTGGCAAAAAAAAAATACAAAATTCCACTTTTTTGCAGATAGGAGCTTGAAACTTCCGTAGTAGGGTTCTCTGATACGGTGAATCTGATGGTGTGATTTTCATTAAAGTTCTATGACGTTTAGGGGTTGTTTCCCCTTTTTTCCAAAATAAGGCTAATTTTCTCCGACGCGTAACTTTTGATGAGTAAGACTAAACTTGATGAAATTTATATATTTGAAATCAACACAAAAATTTGATTCTTTTGACGTATTTGCTGGCATCAAAATTCCTATTTTTAGAGTTTCGGTTACTATTGAGCCGGGTCGCTCCTTACTTACAGTTAGTTACCATGAAGTTTTGTCAACTGTAATTGCGGAGCAGCAATAAAAATCAGAATGAACAGAAATTATTCCATATATGAGGGGGGCTTCCCTCTCCTCAATCCCTCGCTCTCCCCACTTAAGGTTTTAAGTACTTAAAGTTTTGCGTAAAAGCCAAAGTATTGAGGAGGAGGCAGTCCTTCAGATATACGGAATAATATCTGTTCGTTTTAAGTTTTAATGTTGTTCCTTACTATCAGCTGAAAAAACTTGTTTTTCTCAATTTCGATATTTTTTCGACTAATGCCGGGATATTTCACTCCCCCTCCATGGGAAATTCTCTTCTCCCGGAAAATTGCTTCATGGAAAGCTCCTCCCAAAAAAAACAACCTAACCCGGAAACTTCCCCAGGACAGCTCCATCCTCAATGAAAATCTCACCCAGAAAATTTCTTGCAGAAAATTCCGCCTGAAATATTCTCCTTAGTATGCTTTCATTTGAAAAAGACTTTATTTTGTGATTGTTTTTCAAATCTTTCCGGAACTCTCCCCTCCGCTGAAAAACTTTCCAAACCCCTCTCCATTGAGCATAGAGCATTTCCCCACGGATAATTTCTCCCGTGGAAATTTCCCCTATAGGCTATTTCTCCCGCGAGAAATTCTCCAAGGGAAAATATCTTCTGCAGACTCCACGGAAAAATCATCCAGACAAACCAAATCCTGCCAATAATCCCCCCTCTTTGCGGGAAAAATACCCCCTTCCCCACAGCGGAAAGTTGCACCCGTAGAATATTCCCTCATCGAGAATTTCTCTCGCGAAAAAATTCTCACAGGGAAAATTCCAACCCTTGACAATTCCAACCCCGCCAAAAATTTCCCCGAACAGTCCCCAGGATCATCTGTAGACGTAAAATTGAGTCGACAAAGAGAAACTAAGACGAATAAAAGCAATTATATATAGGAATTCTGGCAAATTTCTTCAGTGCAAAATTTGACCTTT
>NC_142802.1:32904650-32922707 GCF_049724085.1 Artemia sp. Qi Xiang Cuo | reverse complement strand
TCACTGTAGATATCGGTCTCCTTAGGAAATGTATTTGCTGATCTTTGAAACCCCATAAATTAAGATTGAACAAAGTGGTGAAGCTGATAACACTTCTTCTGTACTTAATCTAAGCAGAAGATCTGTTTTGCAAGGTTTTTCTTTCATAGCACAAGAATCTTCAAAGGTCACTGTCCTCTAAAGGGAGAAGAAGTGGAGGCAGGGACTTTAAAATAACTTCCCAGGACATACTTTATTAAATTTGCAGTGGGCCACCTAATTTAGCTAAGATGAACGTGAAAACGTCATTTGATGCCTTTTTTATGCTTTTCCATAATTCACGAATTGCTTCTGGGGCGAGTTGCATCTTGAGCCCTTAAAGGGGCCAAAAGGTGTTTTATTTGAATAATGAAAGAGCAAAAAAAGTATCAAATGATGTTTTTACTTTCATCCTAGCTAAATTATATGGCCAACTGCAAATTATCAATGAAATTTACCCACCCCTATCCCCCTAATGTGCAAATATATACCCTGAATTGGAATATACCATAAATTATCAACGGCAAGGTTTTGAATCGCAAAATTCAGCACTATTTTTGTTGACGGCAGTGTTGATATGGGTTGTACAATTACACCAAATTCGGTACATTTTTCTCTGACCTGTACATATTTACAACCTTTTCTTTCGGGTGAAAATTCGGTACCATTTTGCCAAACTGATACAAATTCAGTTCATTTTCGGCATTTTTTTTCGATAGCTGGAATTAGAAATATCACAGTCCATTGCTATAAAAATACTGATGTCTCACGACTTGTCTTTCTCCTTGTGACTTTGAAGGGACTCTAGGCTCTGTGTGAGCTTGCATTTTCAATTGTTCATTTGAAGAAATTGGCGTCAAATTTAAAACTCTAGGAACGAGGCAAATTTAGTTCCATCCCTAAGGGAGGCCTGTTTGATTATACTAAGATTCGACCCATTAGCAATGCCTAAATAGGTAAAGGTGCTGATTATCTACCCCTGATAAGACAGCTCATTTTCTAGTGTATATTATTTGGTCAATTTGGCTGTAAAGTTGTACAGATAGCCTACTGTCCAGTAGAAGCAGGATGTAAGAAAATTACTCTTTACTTTATATCCTGGTTCTATTAAGGTATTTATTTAGCCTTGTGTCATCTCATAAGAAGACATGTTAAGAAAACAATTCTTACTTTAAAATATGTATAATGATCCTAGTTCTTATATTATCTAACGGGAGAACCTTTATCATCAAGTCTTTCCTCTAAAAATCCTTAAAAGAGAGAAAGTTCCCAAAAATCACCACATTGAAAATTCAACGCTTAAGTCTTTTGAAATTGCTACTATAAACTGCCGCCAAATAAGTTGTTTTATAGATAGTATTTATCACGTGTGTCAAAAAATGTGTTTAAAGAAAAAGTAGTGGTAAATTAAAACCTAACCTAGCACCAGTGCTCATTAAAAAAAAACTCACTAAAAAATAATTATATTGCTGTAAACATACATATACATACATAGTATATACCCCCACCCCACTGATGTTGCAAATATATACCCTGATTTGGATATATTTAGGGGCTGGGTTATAGATCATTGGCTTGTATATATATTCAGAATGAAATTTTTGGTATACATTTGCACATTAGGGGGGTGTGGGCATATACTCTGTATGTATATGTATATTTATAGCAATATTTTCATTTTCGCCACTGCTATTAATATTTTGTATTTGTACCACTGCTATTCACCCTTTGCCACTGCTCAAAAAAAAAAAAAAATTAAAAATACTGGCATGAAAGCTATCTATAAAATAAATTATTAGGCGGCAAATTAAAAAGACTTGAGAATTGAATTCTCAATGTGGTGATTTTTGGAAAATTTTTCTTTTAAGCTGAAAGAAGAAGGAATTTTAGAGGAAAGACTTGATGATAAAGGTTCTACTGTTGGATAATATAAGAACTAGGATCATTATACATATTTTAAAGTAAGAATTGTTTTCTTAACATGCCTCCTTATGAGATGACACAAGGCTAAACAAATACCGTTGGTCAAGTCAGCAGTCAGTAGGCTAGCCCAGCACTAACTTTTGAAGGCTTCTCATCTAGAGGTGGCTGTGCTATTACCAATAAAAAAAATGAGGTACTTTGTCTGATTACAATGCCTAGGGATGCACACTGCTGCTCTGCCTCCTTTAGAGCTGGCACCCCTGAGTTTTTGCCATGGGACTCCACCCTTTGACTAGGCCTATTTGAAAAAATTAGTTTATAAGCTTGCATAGAATGGTACTATCCAATCTCCTTATAACTAAAAATATTTTAGTCATCTAGTTGGAAAATTTGGCTCATCTGTATAGGAAAAATCTAAATTTGCCAACTAGTTGACTAATAACTTCTGACCTGTACATATTTGGGCAAATATATACCAAATCATATTATTGAGTTAGGAACAAAGTAAATACACCATTCAATGCTTTTTTTATGCTGATTACAAATATAATAATCATTTCTATTGGAAATGAATTTCAGCCCCCCCCCTATATATGCCAATTCAGGGTATATATTTCCGCATTAGGGGGGGGGCAAATTTTGTTTCTGATGTAAATGGGAGGTAATATTAAACTTTACCCCCCTCCCTAATGTAGAACTATATAACCTTAATTAGCATATATAGGGGGGGGGGCCAAAATTCATTTCTGATAGAAATGATTATTATATTCCTAATCAGCATAAAAAAGGCATCAAATGGTGTATTCACTTTACTCCTAACTCAATAATATGATTTGGTATATGTTTACCCATATTTGCTGGGGAGAAGTTATTAGTCAACTAGTTGGAAAATTAAAGTTTTGCTGGACAACATTTATTGTCAACTGTCAAAAGGTCTAGGCTAGAGACAGAAGGAGTAGAGGTATATGCTTCAAAACACTTTCCCAGGACATTCTTTGGTACTTGTTATTAATCAAGAAAAGTGGAATAAATTAATTTTATTTAATGATACTTAAATAATACATTCTATGATTAAAATATAATAGTTAGAAAAAATTTTGTTCTATAGCCTATTATTGTACTGGCGGGGGTGGAGGTGGGGGTAAAGTATAGCATATGTTAAATATGTAACCTACCCTAGGTGGAACTAAAATTTAGCTTGGATGAAAGTTCAAAAATTATTTGATGACTTTTTTTATGCTCTTTCATAATGCAATAATCACTTCTGTTGTAAATTGCATATTTAGCCCTTAAAGGGGCCCCAAAGGGATTTCATTTTTGTAACCACACAAGGAAGTTATAACCTAACCTACAAAATACTTGATTTTCAATTCAAACCATTTTCCTACCATTTCAGTTTTTTCAAATGCTGTCAACAAAAATAGCACTGAGTTTTGCAATTCAAACCTTTCCCATCAACAATTCAGAGTATATATTTGCACATTATGGGGATGGGGGGGGGGTTTGGTAAAGTTCATGGTAAATTTGCAGTGGGCCAGATAATTTAGATAGGACAAAACAAAATCATCATTTGATGTTTTTTTATGCTCTCTCATTATTCATATAAAATACCTTTGGGGCCCCTTTAAGGGCTCAAGATTTGCAACAGAAGCAATTATTGTATTATGAAAGAGCATAAAAGGAGACGACTATCAGCAGGCTCAGCATTGATGATGTTCACTGCTTTCATGTACAAAGGCTGGTCAAAAGTCACAACTGGTACCATTCTGTGCTGGCATGCTTTGTCAGAGATAAAACGTAAGGTCATGTATACACAAGAAACTTTGGAGGTGTTATAGTTGATCATAGGCAGAAAAACTGTCAACAAAGTGCCTTTGTGTGACCATGGTGAATTGCTTCCATAAATCTACTCCATCCAACCTGTTTTGTGTCATGTATCCAGCTTGCATGTCATAGTAGGTCAATACCATCAATCTTTGAGTTTGATTGGTGAAGGTTGGAATGGGTTTGTACACAAGACTGTTCTCCTGTTGGGTTCTGCTGTAGAAAAATAAAGGGACTTCTCTAACCTGCTGGCGTACTTCAAGGTCTACAACTGCTCTAGGGATTATTGTTGGAATTTGGGTAGGCTTGGTATGGCTGCAGCTAGCATGCCCATCCCATTGATAGTACAAATGTTGTGGTTGACATTGTCACCAATGAACTGGATGAAAGTTCCAGAAGTCATCCCTGGAAATCCTGTACCATGAGTTACTGTGGCAGACCACTTGAATCAAAGCACTTCAGAGTAAGAAGTAGAAAAACCTAGCCTTTTCAGCTGCTCAATGAGAAAACGTGAATCATATTGGTGGTGTAGCTGGACTCCAAGGTTTACTTGTAAAGGAGCAAGCAAAGATCAGAAACGGCAACCCTGCATTGATTGCTTGCTTTTGTTCCCCAATTCTGGAATATACAGCTCCTGTAGGGCATTTTGGACTGACAGCTGAGCAAAATTCTAGGCTTGAAAGAGTTCAGAAAAGGGCTCTACTGATACTATCAAAGCAGGCAGAAATGTCATATAAAGAGCTGCTTAAAAAGTTTAAAATGAAAACTCTTAAAAAAATAAAGAGGAACTCTGCACAGATTTTGTAAGAAAATCTCTGATCCACCCAATACACAAAACCCTTATCCCCCCCTCAATCAACAAAAAAACAACTCCCACACAGGGTTGCAGTGCCTGCTGAGAAATTTCAGCCAGTATGCTGTGCCCATCAGCAGTTAGCAAAAAGTTTTATGCCTAGTTTTGTAAAAATATATAACAAAAATTAGGAAGATTGATTAGTGTTTTTATGTATTTGCATTTTGAGTGATAATACCAAAGAAATTTGGCAATGCCATGAAAATTTTGGTGACAATTAAAGTTTATCTATCTATGTATCTATCTTAAAAATAGTCCATAGTAACCAAATTACACAAACATGTTTTTTTTTAATGTCTTGTGAGAAAAAATTGCCATTTATACATACATGCATGTATTTAAAAACAAGTGGCCACATACACAAAAATAAATAAACAAAAAAACAATAAGGAAAGAACTCAACAAATTCAAACTACAGCTTGTTTTCACACTATCAGACGGTTCTCTATAAAACAACCTAATGCAATGATTAGGTCCCTCAAAGTAGTCCCCAAAACACCCAGGAGCAGCAGTACATCCCCATGAAAAAGCTTATCACTAAAATTCGCCAAACTTTGGTATCTACTCAGAAAATGGCTTATCCCATTCCCAAACTCCCCACATTCCATTTATAGGCTAGCTGATTAAAAAATGGTAACTTTTATTTTCCTTAGTCTTATTAGTCCCAATATTCAGATTAAGGTAAAGGAAAAAGTCAAAGGTAAAATAAGAGGTCTGAAATAGTTTCTATCTGTTTAAAACTTACAGTCATATGTATTTTGGCCAAGAGAACTATAATATTCAAAGGAAACTTTCAGAGGGGCTCCAAAAAGGGCCAAAAATATTTTTTGAGTAACTCTAGACCTGTATTTCTCAGCTATTAGATTAAGTGGAAAAAATTGATAAAAGTTCCCTCCCCCCAAAACAGGTCCTAAAATGATTGGTAATTTTTTTTTTAGTTGGGCCACAGGCCTGCTAAACCTGCTACCAAAGATTTTGGGCAACTGCCTGCTGCCCAGATTTTTTTCTTGACAGGTTTGAAGCTTTCAAATATCATTGCCCAGCAGTGTTTCCACTATGTTGGATTTTTCTGACATTGTTGTATTTTTCATCCTCTTGTCAGACAAAAAAAATAGTGGTCAGATGTTGGAATTTTGTCATATTTTTAGTAATAAACAGATATTTGTCAGATTTTTAATTGTTCTAGATTTTTTTTTTTTACTGGAGAAGGATGATTTTCAAACTAGCAAAATGGGTAGACTTTTCTCTTAGTGATAAAAAAAAACAAAAAACAAACCTATCACTAGTTTAAGCAAGGCAAAACTTTTGAAAATTTGTTGCAGTTATGTTCTGCAATAAGGAGTTTGAAATACGAGTAGAACTACTTCATATTATTGAGTGTTGTGATGGGAAACCAGAAACCATTTTCAACCATAATTGCAATGTTCTTCAAGATAAAAATATACCAACAGAGAACTTGATTGTATTAATTTAAGACACATGTAATACTATGTTTGGGTAGGATAATTCAGTTGCAAGCAGAATCCAAGATAAATTCCCATCTGTGATATATGTCAAGTACAGAATTAATTCAGTTTATTTGTTTGTTTATTCTGCTTGCAAAAAATTGCCAAACAAAATTAAAGATACTTGTAAAAAATAATATAATAAATTAAGAATGAGTGCCAAATGATGCTCTGAGTTTGAATTTCACCAGAAGTTTACAGACACCCCAGTCCTGAATGTGCTTGCCCCAGGTCAGACATTTTGGCTGTCTCTTCAGATGTGCATTGTGACTATTGCATAATTGGGATGTCCTTAGTAACTATATTCAGGGAGTAGCAGCTGAGGATCCAACTCATGTTAATGACAGAGCAATGCAAACCCTAAAAATCCAATCCTTTGGATTCAACTTGAGTTCCAGCTCTATGTACTAGAGTTGTTTACAGATTTATCTTGTTTTCCAATATGAAAAACCTTTGTTTCACAAAAAAAAATTAGATTTAAAGACACTGCTAAGAAATCTGACCATGAATATCATGAAAACTAGCTACATTAGATCAACCTTGCCATTGAATCTTGACCCTGACAAAGCAAGTGAATACTTTACAACTGAAAATGTGTGCTTGGGGATGGAAACTCACAAGTCTCTTCAAACCTTGCAGTCAAATACAAATACAAAAGCAGATGAACAGGAAGTGAAAATCATGTATAAATGTGCTTGTAAGTTATATGTGGAGGTGGTGAAGCATATCAAGCAGCAATTCTTGTTTGAGTCTAAACTGTTTAATGTGTGTGACATCCTTAACCTTACAAAAGCTTTGGACATGGTGCAATTGATCTTCTGCAAAAGATTCTACCATGATATAGTGCACTGTCATGGGATGGAAGAAAGATAGTAGAGGAATGGCAGAGTTTACTGCTTTTTGGTCTTCCAAATGTGACATATGTCTGATTTTTGGCATCACTTGGCTTCTATAAAAACACCAAATGTTAGTGAGAGGTTCTCTAACATAATCAGCATTGTCCAATACCTCCTGGCCTTGCCATTTTTGTATGTTATTGTAGAGCAGTTCTTTTCATACTTGAAAGATGTTAAAACAGATCATAGAAACTCACTAAAAAGTGTAACCCTTACCTTAATTATCTTGGCCAAGTTGGTCATGAAAACAAAAAGACATGTGTCCCATGATTTAGATGTCAACGCCCCCTCTTAAAACTACTCAAAACTAAAAGCCAATGCAATGGCTTAGGAGTGCGTTCAGTGCAGCTCAAAAGGTCAGCTAAATAAAGAAAAAAATTGACGAAAATTTGTTTTGTATTTGACAAAAAAAGAGGATTTTATTTGAACTTTTTAAAATATATGAGGTAATAAAGAATAAAATTGACTGCAAATAAGGTGTGGATTTTTCTTTTGGAATGGTAAAGATATGGATGTTACCATTGTGAGAGGAGGAGCTGTATGACGGACAGTGTAATAGCTTGTCTTGTGAAAAGAAAAATTTTCCAACATGACAGACTATTGTTAGATATTTTGGTTGGAGTTGCAAGTTTGTTGGATTTTACACCAGTATGGTGATAGAAAAATTTTTGGATTATCTGTGGGTGTGTGTCGGATCTTTCAGACTTTTTAAACTGACCTATTGGAAATCCAGTAGGAACAAAGTGGAAGCACTGTTGCCCAGACTAAGGGTCAATACATTTATTTCTGATGCTTTAGTTCTGAAGAACAGAGGTTATTAAGAGACCCCAGAAATAGGCTAATTAACTTATTATTGTTTAGTAGTTTTGAAACTTAAAGCTTTGATTTCCTTGTCTATTGAGGACTTAATGTAAAAAAATTGTGTTGGGCTGGCATAAAACCTTTTTGATACTTCTCTACTAGCCAGTACACACTCAAGAAGTGAAGTTAGGTTAATTATGATGAAATATACCAAAATGTGAGGAAAATATAATACTTTAGTAACAAAACTATGGAAAGTACAACAAAGAATTATGGAAAGGGGGCTGCCCAGAATGCATAGTATTAAAATACCAACTCTATTTATTAAATATTTAATTAAAATATAGCTACAATGTAGTTTCTTTCAGTGAACTTAAGCTAATTGTCTGTTTTTTTTGCTGATTTAACTAAGTAAACTTCTTGAGTGTGTATTTGCGAATATGAAAGTACCACCCCTTTTTTCTGAAATGCAAATTTGGAAAGATATAGATATATTTTTCTGATTAGACTGAAAGATATATTGAGACAGGGCCAGAAAAAAATATCTAGGACAAAAGCTTTGTGAAAAATATTGCTTGTTTTGAATTGTAAGGTTGGAAAATAGGTGCAACATTTTTTGTCCATCTGTGGTGATGCCTTCTAATTAATTCAATTTGGAATTTAGTAAAAATATTAAGATGCAAATACAAAAGTTTAGAAATACCACTTTTTATAAGGAATATATCCTGGCAAGCTTATGCTTAACGGGAAATTGAGAAATTACCACTTCCTAGCTATGTGCGTCAGTTGGGTACTGGAAGGTGTGGTTGACAAAATGTATAAAAGATACATTTTATGGGAAGGGGCAGACTGATACTAATTTTATGCCAAACTAACCTCTGGTCCATTGATTTAGAAATACCTTGGAATATTGTCAGATTATTGTAAGTGTCTAAGTATCTTATTATATGTTATTGTAGATTTCTGATACTTGTGGTTCTACCTGGGACAACCAGTCCCAGCAGAATATATATATATATATTATTAAACCTTGTACTAGTGTATATTAACTGAATAAAAATATTGTATTATAGCCAACCCTCTCTACAATCTACATTTAGTCTCTCAAATATACCCAGCTGGTAAGCCTGATTAGTTTGGTCATAGCCTAAGGCACGCTACCAAAGTTTGATTACCTTAGGGTCATAGTTTATCTTCCCTATAAAGGGAGAATAAAGGCATCTACAGCAACTTCACCTAACAACCATAAAACCAATTTACCACACATCCATCAGTCCACCATCTGAAATAGTATGTCAAGTGTATTACCTTAAATTACCTTAAGTCACACTTACCAGTGATAAGGACAAGTCCTGTGAATGCCAGTCACTGATGATGATAACTCAGCTTGTTATGTGCATCCCATACTGCAAGCCAAGGTTTCTTGCCCCATTCTTTGTCTACTGCAGACTTAAAGGCTTCAACACTGGGAGACATAATAGAATTCTGGCTAAGGGAGTTCCATAGGCTGACTACAAGGTTAGAAAAGAATTTGTTTTGCAGCCTGGTATTAGCATGTTTTCTATAAAGCTTCAAGGGGTGACCTCTAGTACTTGGCGAACTTACTATCTGGAACAGGTTGGGGTTCACACCCTGGTCACATACTAACTTGTATGTCATTAATACATCTCCTTGCCTGTGTCTATATGTGAGAGATGTTAATTTGAGCTTATGTAATTGGGTAGAATATGGAAGATGTTGAAATTCCTTTATGCATTTAGTTGCACATTGCTGCACTGATTCCAGAATTGATATATCACCCCTATTGACTGGAGTAGCAATACATATCCCAAATTCTAATTTTGGTCTTATCATGGCCTTTAACAGCTTGGTGATCATAGCTGGAGAAGTGATGCAAAATGTTCTTTTTATTAACCCAAGAGTTTGGTTGGTACTTGCTACTACAGATTGTGTGTGAAAAATAAGATTAAGCTTATCATCAACCAAGACTCCCATACCTTTTTCACCATGACTGCATATGAGTGGCTGTTTTGAACCATCACCGGATTCCATAAAATTCTGGCACAGAGGGTTATTTGCTCCAAAATGAATAACTCTGCATTTCTGGATATTAAATTCAAGCTGCAACAATATTGCCTACTTTGAGAATGCATCAAGATCAGCTTGGAGGGTTATGGCACTTTGAGGGTCATGGACAGAACCAATTATTTTGGAATCATCTGTATACAAGTAAATTTTATTCTCTATGATTGAAGGTGTGTTGCTAATGAAAATATTAAATTAAGTTGAACCCAAAACTTCCTTTGGGTAATCTACTTTTTACATCTGTTGATTCTGAGAGAGGATTGATCCATTGTCTCCAACTACCCTTACCACCTGCTTTCTATTTATAAGAAATTGCATTATCTAATTGACAACATTATCTTGGATTCCCATTGCATAGAGTTTAGAGTAATCTCATGTGGCAAACTTTATCAAATGCTTTGGCTAAGTAAAGTAAAAAAAAGTAAGTATGATGTCACTAGAACCTTAAGTTCCAATTCAGCGGTGCTAATCTCTGTTTTGTGGCCCTTCAGCCAGGAAGTGCAATTGGGGACTGGAGGCCAGCCATCGTGTGCTTTCGCACACCCTTCCTGCTCACCTTCCCCAGATTTCTCCAGGTACCCATTTTGTGCTTGGTCAACTATGGCTAAGCTTACAGAGTCAGACCACTGACCCGCATCCCAAACCAAATGACTGGCCACAATCCAGTAATAACATTTAGATGCAGTTCCAGATCCAGTAATAAATTTCAACAGCTAGATCCAGTAATAACATTTAAACAGGAGACCTCATCCATAAGTTTTGAGACATGCTCTTATGTGTTGGTTAGTGTCAGTGTCATGAGGTTACTGTCAACTGATCAATTGGGACAAAATCCATGTTGATTAGGTGACAGTAGATTATTAGTATTTAAAGGAATCATAATGGCTGAATTGACTATACTTTTGAGTAGTTTCCCAATTGCTGAGGTAAGACTAATTGGTTGATAATTGTTAGCTTCATTTCTATTGCCCCCTTTGTGCACAGGCGTGATGTAAGCCTTCTTCCAATCTTACAGAACCTATTTAAAACCTAGAGACTTTTGGAAAAGTAGGATGAGAGGATGCAACAACACTGCATACATTTTGTGTAGTAGGGGGGCGGGGTATACAATCTGGTCCTGTAGATTTATTTGGGTTATTCTTCTCCAATTGGGTTTCTTCATCAGTTTTGGTTATATTAATGGGCGCCATGTCATTTAAAAATTTATACCTTGGGGGATCTGGAATAGGAGTATTATCAGGGACAGTAAATACCAAGATGAAGTGCTTATTTAAAGTATTAGCAATCTCCTTGGGTCACAGATTTTTATGCCATCCAGTAGAAGTTGTGTAACAGAATCCCTACCAGGGCTACCAGATGAGGTGTACCTCTAGAATTTTTTTGGGTTAGTTTTTGTTGCGGCTGCTATTGATTCCTCCTATTTTTTGGTCATTTTTTCGAGTAAGGTTTCGCACTTAGTTACTTGCCTGTTTGTATTTTGTGTAATAATCCTCCTGGTTGCAATTCTTTATGTACAGCTTCTAGCATTTCTTTTTTCTGCTCCTGACCTTTTTAATTTCTTTTGTAATATATGGGAGGGTTTCAGTTTCCTTTTCCTATTTACAGATGAGTAATTTTCAAAAGCTCCCAATAATATTCATTTCATAGTTGACCATACATTCCATAAGAGACCAATCACATTGTGCCAATTCATGACAAATTAGAATGTAATCAGTATACACATGTTTCTTAAATTAGGATTTATATAGGTACAGTCTAAACCTGCAGCCTATGGCAATGTCACTTGCTCGATATGGTGGTAGGGCGTCAATACCCAGAATAGATTCTTGGTCTTTTACTAGCAGAAGATCAAGTAATGAAGGGTTTACACCTTCTCTATATCTAATTGGAAAGCTAACTGCCTGATGGGAGTGATTAAACAGACATTCCAGAAATGGTTCTATTGAACTATTTTATGAGAATCCAAACCCACTGAATATATTAGTCCAGTAAATTTACGAAACTCTGGGACAAAATTGCAATATAAAAGATTTTTACCCTTGTAGACCAAAAAATTCTGTACCTCATATCGAAAGTCCCCAAAAATTCCCTGGGCAGAACAGGGTAAAAAAAAGCAGGGGGAAAATTGTCAAAATTGAGGGGCAGATTTATCGTGCGCTCGAACTTCACGTCTGCTCTTTTTCTGCACGGAGAAATCAAGAAAAGAAAGTTATGTTGTTTTATTGCTGGACTTGGTTCAATTTCCCCTTTTAGCAGGAGAGGGGGGAAACAGTATCCCTGAGAGTTGTGCAATTTGGCTTGTCAAAATGTAGCACCCAAGGTTTTTTGACTTAGTGATTTAAAAAAACATGTATTAGATTTGTATCTTGCTTTTCCTCAGTGTTTTCACTGTAGGGGAGACAATGCATCAGGCCTTTGGCGTACGTGGGCAGATTTACTTCGACTATATAATTGAAATATAAGACAAAACTAAATATAAAAAATAAAACAAATCAGGTAACTTAGGTAATCACTGCAAAAGATAATTATGGTTTTGACTGAACTAAAAAAGATAAGATCAAGGATTTGTACTAAACATTGTCTTCTTCATTGTTATCAACAAAAACATTTTTATTGGAATGCACAATCCCTTGCCAGTCTTTGCAAGAAAGTGTGCAAGACAATCCATTTTTTCGGCAACTACAGCGTGGACTGTCACAGTTGGAAAGTGTGCAGCTACAACGAATCACATTTGTCTGATGAGGCGTAGCAGGTCCGATGTCTGTCATGATCGGAGTGAGGCGTTCGTCACGTAATCACCAACCCCAGTCTTTTGGGTTGAGTTCTATAAGAATGATTAGACTATAAGAATGAAATTTCGCAGCCGGTGGAGTTGGTGGAAGTCTCTCTGGGTTCACAAAAGTTGATGTCTTTGAGCTGTTCAGTTTTTTAAGAAAACCCCTGTACATGGTTTTGCTGAGACCCTCCCCTTTCTTAGGCTTGTAGAAAGACAGCAAAAGATTTTCACTGGCTTGCTGGACTTCTTTTTTTGTAGAGCGCAGATTAAGGAATACCTCACAATCATTCCTAAATTCTTCATGGCTTTTCAGGAATGGCAGGACAGCCTGCTTTCCTATCCCAAACAAGCGGGACGTCTTTTTGCAACCACGAAGCGCGTTGCCAACAAGAATTTAATGACAAACCTGTTCCAGCGATCTTTTGATAAAGTTGATGTGCCAGTATTTAGTTGACAGCGCTCTTGACTTGGTACTGGTTTCGAAGTAGATATCCCTGGCTTCCGGAGGCTGGTGATGGAGGAGAAGGGTCAATAAATCAGTGTTGTTTCCGACTACTGCGGTTACCCTTTCCTTGGCCACATCAATACCTGTCATTGCAATCAGAACATCCGCATCTCTCTCTGCATGAAGGACAGTGAGCATGGCTTGGACAAGCTTCTTACCAATAGCTCGAATAATCTTCTGCTTATTGTTGAGATTTTGCCATTAGTCCTCCTTCTTCCTTTGCAGCTTTATACTCAGTATGAAATCGACGGTCAGACACTGGATACCTTTTGTTAGTCTAACCTGGGTGACATCTTTGGTTGACAGACCTGAAGTGTAACCATCAAAGACGACGGAAGTATTTGAATACTTCTGTGTCATGAATGAAACGTAACTGTTGCAAATCTGTTCAAAAGTCTTCCCTGTTTTCCATGAAATATGCTGGAGCAGCCATCAATCACATATTTTTCTGGCTCTTTTGATAGGACATTCACAGGTTCTGCCTTTGTTAATTTCCAAATAGCTTGTGCTAACTGCACCTTATCTGGCTGTCTCGGCAGGCTTGACAATTTGAAAAGGGCAGTAGGAAAGCTTGAGAGTTTGAATCTGTGAGTGTCTTCCATATCCTCTCTGGCTGTAGTTGCTGCTGCTTGTAGATGTTAGAACAGAAGACTTGCGTCAATTTGTATGTCTTCACTATCAGCTTCAGAAATGTTGCCTTGATAGATCATTGTAATCGCTTTGCTTTTACTTTTGAAGATGTAGGAATCGGCATCGGCGTCATCCATTGACTTCAAAATTTCTTTTCCTATTGCCTATGCTGTATCCACGTTGACGTCCCTTTCTGCTGTCATACCATTCGATATATTGCGCAATTGAGTGCAGCTGTTGTACAGGACTGCGCAAAAAATCTACTTAAGCCTTTACGTCCCTTCTATCTCTTTCTATTCGAGCTGGTCTTGCGGAAACGTGCTGGTCAGATAACAAGTACTCAACGCTGGTGAGTGACTGCATAAGCTCATTGCTTTCAGCTCGCAGGGGCATTGACATTGTCCAGATCAACTATTTCGTCTCACTCATCCTATTTCCTCTCGTGAGTCTCCCGCATGGTTTCAGCGAGCTCCTCAGTACTTGCTCAGTTACTAAGTTGGGAAAGAGTCCAGCCCAAACTCTATTGCTTCTTCAAATGACAAACATCCCATCCGTGATGTCTTTATACAGCTTCTTGTTACTTTCTTTGAGCTCTTCCATTTGTTGAAGAAATATTCTCACCGACGTAGTATGCAAGTTGTGGCCATAATTGCTTAAACTCCAATATGAAAAGATTTCATGGATTTGCTAGCAGCTCAGCAGCAACGATTTAAGAAATTTACAATTAAATTTCTTTTGAATTATTTTTCTTGATTAATCTGTAGTGTACCTCACCAATAGTGCTCAAAACTCGCCTCAGGACCCTACTGTGGTGTTTTCTTTCTGGATGGTGAAGTTTTCCCCACAGCAGAGTGCAGATTTACTGGTATTATAGTGGTATCCTTTTCTTGTTTAGCTTAAAGCTTATTCCAATAGGACCTGCACAGAACTCCCCCCCCTAAAAAAAAGTCCCCCCGGATCCCACCCCAAATATTAATGAAATTGATCCATTTATGCCCCATCCTGGCTGGTCAAGCTCACTATCTCAAAGCTCACATAATAGTTCAAGTTCTGAGAATAGGAGAATGATTAGTGTTGGGGCTAATGTCACTATAGATGACAATGGGTCTCAAGAGGTCCTTTCTAGGAGCTCCAAAAAAAGAAAAAAATCTCCCCAATCAAAAGTATTTCCCCTCCCCCTGCCCAAGATTCTCCTTCATAAAACTTAGGAATTTACCTCAAAATTTCTCCTATTACCCCCTTTTAGATAACAAAGATTAGTACAATAAGGGTTGCCATCTTTAAATTGTTAAAATCAATGTTCTCCCTTAACATTCATCGCGATGGATCTTTGCTAATAGCTGTCCAAGATCAGAAATCAGCAGATATAATAATTAATCTTAAATCTCTACTAAATATCCCAATTAATTCATCTAAATGGAACCCAAAACAATCCACAACAAAGATAGTAGTACAAAATGTTCCCTCAGAAATACCTATTCACGAGTTAAAAGAAGGGCTCTCAGAAACGGCTGGCAACACAATCCCTGTTGAAGATGTCACCCAACTGGGTGAAGCCAACTCTAATGGCCTAAAAATAAGTGGATCTTTCTTTTTTACACTGAAGGAAAAAATTAATATCCCAGAAAAGTTATTCCTATTTGGGCAAATCAAACCACACAAGGCGTACAGGCCAAAGCCTATCCAGTGCCAGAAGTGTCTCAAACTGGGACACACAACAAACAAATGCAGCGAAATTCACCTAGCCTGTAGTAACTGTAAAGGATCCCATCCGAAAGAATTGACAACTTGCAACAACACCCAGCTTACATGTATCAATTGTAAAGGCCCACACGAATCTACCAATAAATCACTATGTCCTGCATATAAGAAAAGAGCACTACCACTCCAAGGAGCAACAGAGACGGCCATTCCATACTCTTTTGTAGCTATGGTAGCAAATTCTGCCCAATCAAACCAAATAAAACACATAATGAAATCAATCAAAACTCCCAAGTCAAACACTCTCAATGCAACAAGTACCCCTTACAAAACACCATCCTATAAGCTCCCTAGCTCACATTCCTATCAGAATGAATCACCCAGCCAATTCGCCTCCTCGTCCATTAAAATGAGGTCTGCCTGGCCCCCCTCCCAAGAAGAAACACACAAGACACACTACCAGTAATTAATCCCTTAACTGACAAACCGGATGCACAACCAAACATGCATACTCCTAATATACGCCTACTCATTCTAGACTGTAATGCAGTTCAGGCCATGAATATACAACAACTCCAGAAAACAAAAAATCATAGCATAATTGGCGAAAATCTACATCAGTAATCCTATGCTCATCATAGGCAGCGCGCTAGCGCTGCCTAAGTTAAGAACAATGTGGGCACAATGTGTTGTTTTTTGGTTCTTCATACCCGGGCACTTCGTATCGAAGGAGTTGTCGTAGAAACTTCGAAAAGGGCTCATTCGATTGAAATTTTGAGTGGCTAGTGCCCTTTTTAATAGTCGAAAGTGATTGGAGGGCAACTAGCCACCCCACCCCCACACCCATCATTCCCCCAAACACATCCAATAAAAATTTTGAGGTATTGAGATGAGATATTGAATTTGAAAATTTTGAGATGAGACGAGCAGAAATTGATACAAGTTGGGTGCAAAAACCCTATGCCTTCCCAAGGCCAGAACAAAATTTGCACTTTACTGAAAAAATACAAACGAATGTGCATTGTCAGTTTAATATACATATACTGATATTTAGTAATTAAAATGTTAATATTATTTGATTTATCAAAGTTTTAAAAGTAAAAACATTTATTTTTTTCAGTAAAGTGCAAATTTTGTTCTGGCTTTGGGAAGGCATAGGGGTTTTGCGCCCAACTTATGTTAATTTCTGCTTGTTTTGAGTTTTACCCGGTTATTTATTGTAATTTGTGTTAGTTTTAGATTTAATTTATTTATCGATTCTGATCTGTTTTAGTATCACGCTTGGTAGATTATTTGATTTTATTTTTGCTCATTTTTTGTTTAATGGAGTTCTTTAATTTTCTTTGAAAAACTTATTTTGTAGAAAAAAGTTTTTTTAATTAATTCAAGTAAAAAAAAAATCTTGCTTTACTATTAGCAAAGCTTAACATTGATACACAGTCATATGAAAAATAAATAAAAAAAAACAACACATCAATACTCCAGTGGAACGTAAGATCACTTAACAGAAAATAAGTTAAATGAACTAATATCTTTTATGAATAATAAATCCATAGATGTTGCTTGCCTCCAGGAAACTCTTTTAGGCCAAAATCAACAAATTAAGTCTGGGATATACTATCCTGAGAAAGGATAGGTCATCAGAGAGAAAAGAAGGTGGAGTAGCTCTAATAATTAATCATGATATAAAATTCTGTGGCATCAAATTCTGTGGCATCAATTTTCCAGATTTTGTAAATGATGTTGATGCCATTGGTATCAGTGTTTGGCTGAATAATACAAAAACTTAAGTAATAAGCTTTTATAACCCTAATGGCGAAACTACAGATGCCATGGATTTCTTCAGTTACATAAGTAACTCTAATATGTTGAAAAATATCATTATTTGTGGAGACTTTAAGGCCCACAGCCTTTTGTGGGGGAATAAACCAGCAAATAAATATGGTAAGTTATTCAAGTTTATGATCTCAAATAATAATGAATTTGCTGTTGCTACCCCCCCCCCCCCCATACCTGAATACATATTTCAACCCCAAAAGTGGCAGTTTCTCTACAATTGGTCTACAAATTGTGTCATTAAATATTTTGAATAAAATTTATATAAATAAAATTGATAGTCTGTGTACATACCACTTTGCCAACGTTTGCTCCCTAAATGAACCTTCTGAAACTCTGTTATATACCTCCAAATATATTATCTCTAAAGCAAATTGGCCTATGTTCCAAAATAAGCTAAATGATGAAATTACAAGTTTCACCCAAAATTCATGTATTTCAAATGCAACAGCTGGCACACATGCTGAAGTTTTGGCATCCTTACTAATAAATACAGCTAATCATGCTATCCCAAGGACAACACCCAGGAAAACCTTCCCCAAACAAATTCCTAAAGCATGGTGGACCAATGAGTGCCAAAATAAATGGAGAACAAAAAGGCAGTTAGGAGAACATTCCTAAAAAACCATCACCTACTACATATATAAGAAAATTACAAACAGAATCTAATCTGAAAAGGAATATAATAAATGATAAATATAACT